>NC_057797.1:58192040-58200035 GCF_018294505.1 Triticum aestivum | reverse complement strand
ATATAGGCCAGGGGGTTAGGTGGGCTAGTTGGGTTGGCCTAGCTGCCAGATGGGCTGGTTGGCCAGTGCAGGGGGCCCTTTTTATTTAGTTTTGCTGCTTTCTTTTCTTTCTATTTATTTTCCTTTTCTGTTTTCTGTTTTACTTTAGTTCCTCTTTTATTTTAGTTTTGTAAACTATAAAAGTAGTCCCTAATTTAGGGTTAGTAAATAGGCTACTGCCACATAAGTTTGGGCAACTAAATAAAATAGTTTAATATTTTATTTTATTTTAAAAGGCATTCAACTAATTGTTTTTGCTATTGTTTAAAATATTTTTAGAGTACTAAACCTTTTCTAAAAATGTGGTTTCTCCACCATACTTACCTATGCATTATTTGGCTCACCCCGAACATTTTAGTTTTAATATTTGAAAACTTTTATTGTTTGCTTGATTTTGAATTTGAATTTGAATCGGTTTCAAACTAACGCGAGATTAGCATGAGTAATCGAGGTGACGTGGCATCATTAGTAGATGGTTACTATAGCTTAATTATCCGGGCGTCACAATTCTCCTCCACTACAAGAAATCTCGTCCCGAGATTTAAGAGGTAGTGAAAGGGGGAAGGTTTGGTAACGAATCTAGCGGGTCTTCCCATGGTGGCTTGCTCTTCTCGAAGAGGCCGGTCCAATACATTGATGTCTTCATTTCTCTGCTTCAAGTCATCATGATGAAGTCAGCGTCCTTTCTTCAGGAACTCCATCGTACTTACGAAAGAATAAAGGGTGGGCATTCTGGGAAAACGGACCTCGGCAAGGTTGACTATCGGGTCGACAACATCGAGCAAGGTGGCGGAAAGTAACTCTCGAATCGAAACTTAAGAAAATATGGAGAGCAAAGTAAGGAGGTATCTTGGGAAGTTTCGAGCGGGCAAGCAATCCTTCGATGCCTGTTATAGGGCGTGAAACGGTCAAAGCAACGGGATTAAGTATTGTGTCCGATATCAGACCTGAAGGTGGCTCATGAATTACATATGAGGCCATGCGCGAGGAACAACCTTGGGAATAGGGGGTGTACAGGAGAGTCAGGTTTCGATCCTGTGGAACTTGTGGGTTATGGGCCCACCATGTAGGAAGGGCGTTGACATCTTGCACATTCATGATGGCAAGGCATGTCAAAGGGTAGCCTGTCAGTTATGTCAGCAACAACGTCGGTACCAAGGGCGAGGGACAAAGAGAACCATTTTCCTGCTCGTTGAAATGAGGCGGGCCAATAGGCAAAGTTCTCTTCCATCGGTGATTACCGAAATGTTATCAACAATAGTAACAGGGTCTTACTAACAGAGTTATACACCGAGATGTTTGCACAAGCAGGGAATTATTACTGCTTATATCATATAGATCACAGTAAGGGTTTAAGCAAACCAACGGAAAGGAAAAGTGGTTATCAGGTTTAAACAGAACAATGGAAAGGAAAATGTGTATACACACATATTTCGGGGGTATATCCTTCCCAAGGACAAGCAGAGCATGATATCCATGACAGGATACAAAGTAGAAAACCAATTAGGTAAGGGTGGAATCTCATGATATTAGCCATACAACGGTGTTTGGATAATTGATAAAGAAAATTTAGCATGGTGCTTCAAATGTTCTTATTGAAGATCGGAATACCACAGACATGCTTCGAGATAGCATTGACATGGTCTTCAAGCAAAGGTCGGACTTTGGATACACAAAGGATCCATCAGGAACAACTTGTAGAATAAGTTTTACAATTTCCTCATAAAAGAATGGGTAACATTGCTAAAGAGGATACTATAACAATAGGTCCTCCGGTCAAGTGTGCTAGGCATGACATCACCTTACCAGGTCATACAAGGACCAATGTTATAACTCTTGAAAATATGCTCCAACCATCATATCCGACCGAGGTTCAGATCTGATTGGTGTTAGGATACCTCAGACTCAGGATGCCCGAGAAGAGAAGGTGCAAAACAAATTGACGAGATGACATGACAAGATTCTCGGGAAATGTACAATGGAAGTGAGTTCCGAAAAAAAGAGTTCAACAATAAACCAAGGAGAAGACGAGGAGTTGGCTGATGGACTCAGCGACTATTCATCGAGATTAACAAAAGATAGATTTCCACAATGATGTGAACAAGGTGGCAACACTTGTCAGATCAAATGATATAATGATGTATGCTCGATGAAAACATACACAAATAATTATTGGTTGAAAGGGGCACCCAAAATATGGGCTGGGTTGCACGACCAACGTCGGAATGGAAATTTAGCAACCAGCACACTACATTGGAATTATTGTCCATTAACTCCGAAGTAGCAAGGTTGCTAGAGATATTAAATTCTCATAAGAGAGTTCACTCAACACGGGGACCAAGAGAAGAATTATGATGGTGAGAAGCATCACTGTATCAAGAATTCCTTAAGAGGTGGTGAAACTCTCACGACATTCTTGACATAAAAGATGGTAATACTCCAATGTAAAGAAGAACAATTGCTGGATAGTAAGGAACTCAAGGTATAACACAAAACAAGAACAAGTTTGTGTTGGAGGAAAGGTAGTAGAGTGGTCGATGATAACACTAATCATCGAGGGCAAGGATTATCTTTCTCATCATGAATTCCATTGATATCCTGTAAGAGCTCAGAATGCTGATGATGAGCACGACACATTTGTCGAGAGAATTCATGAAGGTGTAATCAATTGGCGATGACATCAGGTCAAAGGAACGATGAAGCAAAAGGTTATTGAAACCATGGGTACGACACAAACTCCAAAGCAAGCTTGCTGTCGAAAGCGAAATGATATGATGAGGAAGATCGACATAAGCTTAGCTCATCGTCAAAAATTGTGCTCTAGTAAGAAGGACCAGGTAGCACAATTAAAATCGGCACGGCAAGGATATAGCCAAACAGGCTAGGAATGACGTGATCGAGTTCAAACTCGTAAGTAATGAAGGTTACGAAGAGTTGTTTAACCGCGATGCGGACTCGAGTCAGTTATCGATGTCTTTGAGTGTTTAATAACTCAGAGCCCGTGAAAAATTGGAATCAATGAGAATGTAGCACTTGATGAAGAACTCATAAGAAGTTATGCAGTTCCGTGATAATCTTGAGATACCAGGGGGTAATACTCGACGACAAATCAAAGTAGAGGTTGGACTGGGGTATTACTCCGCAGAAGACAAGTGCTTAAACTTGCACAAGAAATGGTATTTAAAGGAGAACATGGTCAGAACCACAATTGCAAAAGGCTAGATCCCAGATATAAGATGAACTTATACCAAAGGAATAATTATTATTTCAAGAAGCTTCCATGATAGGATCTGCATCGTGTCCATGGGCATGAACACAAAGGTTCAAGGTCGACTCCCACTTCCTCAACGCATAACCTTCCATTCACTTCTCATTTTTCGGAGAAGTTGTAATGTTTAAACTTTATCCAGCAAAACACTGGAAGAGTATGACTCGTGAAAATTTTCGAGTTCACACATATTAAGGAGGGCATAGGTTCAACCCATCAAGGGAACGTATACCATCAACTTTAGGGGTAAATAACTCAAGCTCGGAAGCAGAGCATGTTTGACCAAAGGAGAGGATACAAATTACCAAAGGCATTATGTATTAGGGAGGATTCACAAGGCGGTAAAATATAAAAGTCGAATAATAATCCCACAAAGGATTAGACGGTCCATAGTAGAGCTGATGTGAGCATCGGCACACAATCAGATAAAGGAACAATGCAAAGGCATCTGATTATAGAACATCTGAATAATCCGATGCTTAGATAACAAAGGAATCATGATTTCCAAAATGAAGGATCAGAAGCAGACGCTCTGATCAAGGATGGATAAACTGAATAGTCCCGAGGCACAATCGACGACAAATAGTTTGGTCGAGAACCAGCTCATGTTCAAAATGACGTCTGAGCCGGAAAGATAATTTAGAAGGGTCAATTGATGATTTTGTGTATTCGCACACATCTTGAATCAATGGGATCAAAATGATAGTGTCAAAAGATACTAATGAATATTGCTAGTGATATGGGAGCATCCATAATGTAAGCATACAAGTATTTGCAGAGCAATAGTTCAAAGAGGATGCTCAGAAGGTCGAATAGCATTTGGAAGACTTTTATGAAACACATGAACAACTGGGGATGAGCGGATACTGGACAAGTGCGAGGATTTATTTGAAGGGGTATTCATGTGGCAAGAACTGCTAGGCAGTAGGCACAAAGTATTCTCGAAATAATAGAGGAAACTTCGGGGTATCTTGTAATACAAGATCAATGGGGGATGATCGTATGAATGGCAAGTGTAAGTAGTTATCCATAAGGATTTATCGGTGGTCGGGAATAGCAAAAGTGATGGCACAAAGTCTCGAGAGAATATCAAAGAGTATCTTCGGAATCTTCTGGTCAAGCAGGCCATCATCTGGAATGAGGGGCTCTCCGGGTGAAAGTGATAACGAGATCCTAATGTTAGATTTAGCAAAATTCATTTAACCCGAATAGAAGAGAGATCAGAGTCCCAGAGTATAGACAAGGAGTAAAAGATCTTAATACCACCCAATGGTGACGTGGGCCCATGGGCCGCACAGCCATGTTAGTAAAAGTTTTGTAAAGTCTAGACTCGACTTCGGACAAGGAGTTGGAAGGGGGATTCCTACAGGCAGTCGGCTCTGATACCAACTTGTGACGCCCCCGATTTAATCGTACACTAATCATGCACGCAAACATGTACGATCAAGATCAGGGACTCACTGGAAGATATCACAACACAACTCTAAAAGTAAAATAAGTCATACAAGCATCATTAGTACAAGCCAGGGGCCTCGAGGGCTCGAATACAAGTGCTCGATCATAGACGAGTCAGCGGAAGCAACAATATCTGAGTACAGACATAAGTTAAACAAGTTTGCCTTAAGAAGGCTAGCACAAACTGGGATACAGATCGAAAGAGGCGCAGGCCTCCTGCCTGGGATCCTCCTAACTACTCCTGGTCGTCGTCAGCGGGCTGCACGTAGTAGCAGGCACCTCCGGTGTAGTAGGGGTCGTCGTCGACGGTGGCGTCTGGCTCCTGGACTCCAGCATCTGGTTGCGACAACCAGAAAGAAAGGAAAGGGGAAAAAGGGGGAGAAAGCAACCGTGAGTACTCATCCAAAGTACTCGCAAGCAAGGATCTACACTACATATGCATGGGTATATGTGTAAAGGGCCATATCAGTGGACTGAACTGCAGAATGCCAGAATAAGAGGGGGATAGCCTGTCGAAGACTACGCTTTTGACAGCCTCCGTCTTGCAGCATGTAGAAGAGAGTAGATTGAAGTCCTCCAAGTAGCATCTCCAAGTATCATATCCAAGTAGCATCTCCAGTAGCATCGCATAGCATAATCCTACCCGGCGATCCTCTCCTCGTCGCCCTGTAGAAAAGCGATCACCGGGTTGTCTGTGGAACTTGGAAGGGTGTGTTTTATTAAGTATCCGGTTCTAGTTGTCATAAGGTCAAGGTACAACTCCAAGTCGTCCTGTTACCGAAGATCACGGCTATTCGAATAGATTAACTTCCCTGCAGGGGTGCACCAACTTACCCAGCACGCTTGATCCCATTTGGCCGGACACACTTTCCTGGGTCATGCCCGGCCGCGGAAGATCAACACGTTGCAGCCCCACCTAGGCACAACAGAGAGGTCAGCACGCCGGTCTAAACCTAAGCGCGCAGGGGTCTGGGCCCATCGCCCTGAGCACACCTGCACGTTGCGTGGGCGGCCGGAAGCAGACCTAGCCTAGCAGGCGTTCCAGTCCAATCCGGCGCGCGCCGCTCCGTCGCTGACGTCTGAAGTGCTTCGGCTGATACCACGACGCCGGGATACCCATAACTACTCCCGCGTAGATGGTTAGTGCGTATAGGCTCGTAACCAACTCAGATCAAATACCAAGATCTCGTTAAGTGTGTTAAGTATCCGCGAACGCTGAACAGGGCCAGGCCCATCTCTCTCCTAGGCGGTCTCAACCTGCCCTGTCGCTCCGCCACAAAGATCCACACAGAGGGCCGTCGGGACAAAGGTCCTTTCAGCCCCCAATCCGTGAATCACTCGCGGGTACTCTTCGAGCTGACCCGACTTTAGTCACCATCTGTATAGTATGTATGTATGTATAGTATATACCCGTGATCACCTCCCGAGTGATCACGGCCCAATAGTATAGCAAGGCAGACTGACAAGAATGTAGGGCCAATGATGATAAACTAGCATCCTATACTAAGTATTTAGGATTGTAGGTAAGGTATCAACAGATGTAGCAACAATGTCAGGCTATGCATCAGAATAGGATTAACAGAAAGCATAACATGCTACACTACTCTAATGCAAGCAGTATAGAGAAGAGTAGGCGATATCTGGTGATCAAGGGGGGGGGGCTTGCCTGGTTGCTCTGGCAAGAGAGAGGGGTCGTCAACGCCGTAGTCGAACTGGGGGTCGCCGGCAGTCTTGGGGTCTATCGGAAAGAAGTAACGGAGAGGGAACACAATAAATAACAGAGCAATCAAAGCATCACAAAGCGTAACAAGACAATACGCGGTGTTCGGTGTGCCCTAACGCGGTAGTAGGTGATATCGGTGAAGGGGGAAAAACATCCGGGAAAGTATTCCCGGTGTTTCGTGTTTTCGGACAGATGAACCGGACGGGAAAGTTGCGTGTTTGCTATGCTAGGGATGTGTGGCAGACGAACGGGTTGCGTATCTGGATTCGTCTCGTCGTTCTGAGCAACTTTCATGTACAAAGTATTTTCATCCGAGTTACGGATTATTTTATATTAAATTTTAAAGTTTTATGTCATTTTTAGAATTAACAGAATTAATTAAACCGAAAATCATTTTATCACGTCATCATGATGTCAGCATGACATCAACGGTCAACTGTGGACTTTGACTAGTCAACAGACCACTCGGTCCCACATGTCATTGTCTAAGGATAACTAAACAGGTTTAATTAGTTTAACTAGTGATTAGGTTAGTCTAAACAGAATTAATTAAGTTAATTAATTTAGTTAATTAATTAATTAACATTTTTATTTATTTATTTTTATTACTTTTTTTTCTGGGGCTGTGGGCCCCTCGTGTCATAGCGTCAAGGCCTTAACAGGCGCGGGCACTGGGCTAACGGGGCTTCGCCCCGGTCGTGCAGGCGCGTGCACCGGGCGCCTTAGCGCGCGGACAGGGGGAAAGGGGACGGCGTGTGGTCCGACACCGGCGACCATGGCCGGTGCAGGGCGGCGCGGCGAGGTAGCAGGGGCCTCGAGCGAGCGCAAGAGGGGAGGCGCAGGGCAAAGCCTGGCGGGGGCGTGCGGGGGCTCAGTAAGGCTGGACCGGTGAGCAGGTAATGGCAGTCGAGCCATGGAGCAGTGCAGGAGAGCGAGGGGAAGGCTCGGGAGAGTACGGCGGGGTGGCCGCGGACAGCCATGGCGAGGCGGCAGGGCTCGTGGTTCGTCGCGAAGAGGACGCCGACGCGGGCAGGTGCAGCCACGGCGGCGTGAGCCGTGTCGGGGAGAAGGAACAGGGGAGTGGGCACAGTAGCAGTGGGCAAGCGGGGCGCGCACGGGGCGCGCGTGTGCGCTGGGCGTGGCCGACGGTGCGTGACTGGCGACCGGGAGACGTGCAGGAGCAGGCGCAAAGAGGAAAGAGGAGGCCAAAGGCCTCACCAGCGTTGCAGGGGTTCGTTCGTCGAGGCTTGGGGAAGCCGGCGTGGGGGAAGACGAGGAGGCCTCCAGCGACGGCTGTGATGGGGTCGGGGCGGTCCGGCGAGCGACGAGGGTCGGTGAAGGCCGTTGGGGAGGAGGACGAGGATGCGAGCCGGCGGATCCGACGATGAAGCACGGTGGTGGGGCGCGGGATCCACAGGCGGCAACGGCGACATCGGCGGGGCGCGGTCGGGGTTGAGCCCCGATCTAGATCAGGGGGGCGAGAGGGAGGAGAGAGTGGGGTGGATATCGT
>NC_057797.1:58190987-58191649 GCF_018294505.1 Triticum aestivum | reverse complement strand
CGGGGTTGAGCCCCGATCTAGATCAGGGGGGCGAGAGGGAGGAGAGAGTGGGGTGGGTATCGTGCGGGGGGCGGGGGAGTGTGTGCGCTGGGGGCTAGGGTTTCGGGTGTGAGGCCATATAGGCCAGGGGGTTAGGTGGGCTAGTTGGGTTGGCCTAGCTGCCAGATGGGCCGGTTGGCCAGTGCGGGGGGGCCCTTTTTATTTAGTTTTGCTGCTTTCTTTTCTTTCTATTTATTTTCCTTTTCTGTTTTCTGTTTTACTTTAGTTCCTCTTTTATTTTAGTTTTGTAAACTATAAAAGTAGTCCCTAATTTAGTGTTAGTAAATAGGCTACTACCACATAAGTTTGGGCAACTAAATAAAATAGTTTAATATTTATTTTATTTTAAAAGGCATTCAACTAATTGTTTTTGCTATTGTTTAAAATATTTTTAGAGTACTAAACCTTTTCTAAAAATGTGGTTTCTCCACCATACTTACCTATGCATTATTTGGCTCACTCCGAACATTTAAATTTTAATATTTGAAAACTTTTATTGTTTGCTTGATTTTGAATTATAAATTCGAACTAGGTTCCGAACTAACGCGAGTTTATCCACAGTAACCGAGGTGTCATGGCATCATTAGCGGGGATTACTGTAGCTTAATTACCCGGGCGTCACA
>NC_057797.1:57990027-58190977 GCF_018294505.1 Triticum aestivum | reverse complement strand
CAGGGGGTTAGGTGGGCTAGTTGGGTTGGCCTAGCTGCCAGATGGGCCGGTTGGCCAGTGCGGGGGGGGGCCTTTTTATTTAGTTTTGCTGCTTTCTTTTCTTTCTATTTATTTTCCTTTTCTGTTTTCTGTTTTACTTTAGTTCCTCTTTTATTTTAGTTTTGTAAACTATAAAAGTAGTCCCTAATTTAGGGTTAGTAAATAGGCTACTGCCACATAAGTTTGGGCAACTAAATAAAATAGTTTAATATTTTATTTTATTTTAAAAGGCATTCAACTAATTGTTTTTGCTATTGTTTAAAATATTTTTAGAGTACTAAACCTTTTCTAAAAATGTGGTTTCTCCACCATACTTACCTATGCATTATTTGGCTCACCCCGAACATTTTAGTTTTAATATTTGAAAACTTTTATTGTTTGCTTGATTTTGAATTTGAATTTGAATCGGTTTCAAACTAACGCAAGATTAGCATGAGTAATCGAGGTGACGTGGCATCATTAGTAGATGGTTACTGTAGCTTAATTATCCGGGCGTCACAAGTATGCTGAGGCCGGACTCTCCGTGCCCCTGAGCGACCAGCTGAAGCAACTGGTCGAGCTCCACAAGGCGGCTGAACAGGCCATGAAGGGCCTCATAGTTCGGCTGTGGCCTGGAGAGGCTCTGCCTGGGAGCTATTTCGGGCTGGTGCGGCGGCTGGTGGGGGCCTGTCCAAGGCTCGAAGTCATCAAGCGCTCCGTCTGCATTGAAGGTGCCCGTAGGGCCCTTGCCCGTGCTAAGGTGCACTGGGGCAAGCTAGATGCTGAGAAGCTTGTGAAGGATGGGCCACCCCCGGGGAAGGAGCATCGCAAGCGCGAGAATTATTAGAAGGATGTTCTGAAGGGTGCCTGCCTTATGGCGGATGAGTGTTCCAGGGATGTAATTTTTGAGTAAAACTCGCTCATTTTGTCCTGTGCGCTGAAAACTTGTTCATATGCGCTAAGCAATGCTGTTGGAATTTAAAATATTACCTTCTGTGCGGCTGTTTATCAATTCTGAGAGATGGCGAGTCGTCGGCTTCTGCCCCTGTGCCGCTAGTGCTGGGGTGTTCGGGGATAAACCTGAGAGCTCTTTTTCCCATGTTTGGGTCGTTCGAGGGAGGCGCTCAGCACAACGAACAAGGCAATCGGACTATAATGCTTGAACACTCTCACTTAGCCATAGAATTCTATAATTTTAAATTTCGGCGAAGCCCCTGGTATTCGGAAGACCGAGTCCGGGGTGCTATCCACGCCTTGGCCGGACAGAGCCGACTCCTCGCTCTAAGCGGCATAAGTCTTTAAGGACTCAAAAAACCTCTCGAACAGCGACCAACTCTCGCTTCATCATGACAGTCAGTTTTAGCTTTCTCTATTGAGGTGCTCGACCCAGATCAACTAGGGCACAATCGCAGTAGTTCTCCTAGTGCTACCTTAGCCGATATAGCGGAACGTAAGGCACCAAAACATAGGAGCCGGGCAAACCCAACTATTGACCCAAGACATGATTCGGAGCCGATGCATATAATGCTATAAGTTTGGGGTGCCGCACTTGTTAAAGTGTTCGGACTTCTCACACCATATTGAGGGGTACTAAATCCCCTGGCGTATTTTGACCGTACCAAAGTGTACGGGTGCAACATGTCGTCAAGGAACATATATTTGTAAAAAAAAAGAGTAATGCAAAAATAGACAGAAGCTATACATTGTTTATAAAAAGGGCTGTGATCAAAGCAGAACGATACAAATAATGCGATAAGCAAAAGGTTGGACTATTTTAACATGTCCGTTCTAGGGGCAAGCTGCGGAATGGTATGCGAAACAGGTATACTGCTCGTGATAGAGACCACCTGGGAGTTCCGTAATGCGGCATGGCTTGTCTGCTTCCCTGGTTCTTGCATCATTTATGTGGCAATTGAACTGCCGAACAGGCCTTCAGAAGAGTGGAGTCCTGAAAGTAAGAGAATTCGGCAGCCCCTGGTGCGGTTTAAGCCGTGTTTCGGGCGTGCCGTGATGGTGCCCCTCCCCCTGTACCCATGGTATTTCTAGAGCATAGTTATGTACGCGAAGTACTAGTGTCGCATTGTTGCGAGGGCTGGGGTTGGGGCCGCATTGCTACGCCTGCTCGGAACGTGCCAGGCGGTCTTGTTGTAGGTTACTCCGGGTGCACTTGACGGTGTCCGGACGTTTAATGGCCGGACTGGAGAACTGCCTAGAGAGGCTGCTTTGTACTTCCGCTGCAAGGGCCGCCGTGTGCTCCTCCGTTCGGAGGGAGCGTTCGGTGTTTCCATTGACCGTAATTACTCCTCAAGGGCCTGGCATCTTGAGCTTAAGGTATGCGTAGTGCGGTACCACATTGAACTTGGCAAATGCGGTTTGCCCGAGCAGTGCGTGATAGCCACTGCGGAATGGGACTATGTCGAAGATTAACTCCTCGCTTCGGAAATTATCCGGAGATCCGAAGACCACTTCAAGTGTGACTGAGCCTGTATAGTTGGCCTCTATAGCTGGTATTACGCCTTTAAAGGTCGTTTTGGTGGGCTTAATCCTCGAGGGATCTATGCCCATTTTCCGCACTGTATCCTGGTAAAGCAGGTTTAGGCTACTGCCGCCGTCCATAAGGACTCTAGTGAGATGAAATCCGTCAATAATTGGGTCTAGAACCAATGCGGCGAATCCGCCATGACGGGTGCTAGTGGGATGGTCCCTTTGATCAAAGGTGATTGGGCAGGAGGACCATGGGTTGAACTTTGGGGCGACTGGCTCTATCGCGTATACGTCCCTTAACGCATGCTTCTGCTCCCTCTTGGGGATGTGAGTTGCGTATATCATGTTCACCGTCCGCACTTGTGGGGGGATACCCTTCTGTCCACTGTTGTTCGGTGGCCGGGGCTCCTCGTCATCATCGCTATGCGGCCCCTTGTCTGTATTTTCGGCATTTAACTTGCCTGCCTGCTTGAACACCCAACAATCCCTGTTGGTGTGATTGGCCGGCTTTTCGGGGGTGCCATGTATCTGGCACAAGCGGTCAAGTATTCGGTCCAAACTGGACGGGCCCCTAGGATTTCTTTTGAATGGCTTTTTCCGCTGACCGGATTTATAGCCTCTGAATCCGGCATTAACTATCGTATCCTCAGCATTGTCACCGTTAGTGCGGTGCTTCTGCTTGTTGTGACGCGACCTGCCACTACTGTCCCTGGTATCCGAATTACTAGGGTTCTTGGTCATATTGTTGCTACGAGCAAGCCAGCTATCTTCTCCCGCGCAAAACCAGGTCATGAGTGTCGTGAGTGCTGCCATGGATTTCGACTTTTCCTATCCAAGGTGCCGGGCAAGCCACTCGTCACGGATATTGTGTTTGAAGGCTGCTAGGGCCTCAGCGTTCGGACAGTCGACTATTTGATTTTTCTTTGTTAGGAACCATGTCCAGAATTGCCTGGCCGATTCCTCTGGCTGCTGAATTACATGGCTTAGGTCATCAGCGTCTGGTGGCCGCACGTAAGTGCCCTGGAAATTGTCGAGGAATGCGTCTTCCAGGTCCTCCCAACAACCGATTGATCTTGCTGGCAAGCTGTTAAGCCAATGCCGAGTTGGTCCTTTAAGCTTGAGTGGGAGGTATTTGATGGCGTGGAGATCATCGCCGCGGGCCATGTGGATATGAAGGAGATAATCCTCGATCCATACCGCAGGATCTGTTGTGCCATCATATGATTCGATGTTTACGGGTTTGAAACCCTCGGGGATTTGATGATCCATTACTTCGTCTGTGAAGCATAGTGGGTGTGCGGCGCCTCTGTACTGGGCTATATCACGACGTAGCTCCAATGAGCTTTGTCTACTGTGTTCGGCCCTACCGGATTTGTGTCCGGCGTGACGGTTACTGTCTCGAGTCATGGGGCGCCCACGCGATCCGTAGATCGATCTTGTTTGCCTTGCCTTGTCCTCCAACATATCTCGCAGGTCTGGCGCATTTTCCCGAGCCTTGGTACGGGGTGCGGCTTGAGTGGAGGGCCAAGAGGCCTCTCTGTCGCGGCCACGAGGTGGCCGGTCGGCCGTATCAAGTGCTGGTGATGTTGGTTTAAGTGCTTCCTCCTTTAATCGGGGTAGCAACCTGCATTTTGGGTAGCTCTTGGAGGGGCGTTCGAGTTTATGCTCTTCAGCCGCAAGGACTTCAGTCCATCTATCGACTAGCAAATCTTGATCAGCTCTAAGCTGTTGCTGTTTTTTCTTGAGGCTTCTTGCCGTGGCCATAAGCCTGCGTTGAAAATGCTCTTGTTCGACGGGATCCTCTGGCACGACGAATTCGTCGTCGTCGAGGCTTGCCTCGTCTTCGGAGGGAGGCATATAGTTATCTTCCTCGACCTCTCTGTCTGCCGCTCTCTCATGAGGGCTGGCTTCTCCATCCTCCTGTGCTGAATCTTGCTGGAGGGGGCTTTCTTCGGCACTCTCCGGGGTATTATTATCTCCCGTGCCGGAATCATCGTGTTTGCTTTGGCGGGATTTTGAGCGGCGCCGCCGACGCCGGTGCTTAGGCTGTTTCTTGGAGGGGTCATCCTCCGGTGTTCCATCGCCATCTCCTTCTTTTGGGGTGTCCACCATGTATATGTCATACGATGAGGTGGCTTTCCAGGGCCCAGTAGGCGTTGGTTCTTCATCGTCTCCTGCATCGGCGTCCATACCGTTGATGTCTTTGAAGTCGAAGTCGAGCATGTCGGTTAAATCGTCGACAGTGGCTACAAAGTGGGTGGTGGATGGGCTTTGAATTTCTTCATCGTCTGTATCCCAACCTTGCTGACCATAGTCCGGCCAGGGCTCTCCTGATAAAGAGAGAGACTTTAGTGTCTTCAGAATATCGCCGAAAGGCGAGTGCTGAAAGATGTCCGCGGCAATAAACTCCATGATCGGCGCCCAATCGGATTCGATTGGCAGGGGCGCAGAGGGTTCGGAGTCCGGAGAGGAGTCCGGCTTCTTGGAGTCACGAGTCTCGCGGAGTGCGGGGCTGGTGTTCGACTTGATCGCCGTTGGGATCGCAGCCCCCGAGGCGGCGTCAAACCACCCATCCTCGATCGACGCAGTTGGCTCCGAATTAAGGGTCGAAGCCGATGCGGGTGCGGCCTCCAGGGCACTGTTCGGTGGCAGAGCTAGATCATGCTCGTTGTGACAGTGCGGCGCGCTCGGCAGTGGCTCGAATCCGTCGAAGATCAAGTCCCCGCGGATGTCAGCCGTGTAGTTTAAACTTCCAAATCTGACCTAACGGCCAGGGGCATAGCTTTCGATCTGCTCCAGACGGCCAAGTGAATTGGCCCGCAGTGCGAAGCCACCGAAGATGAAGATTTGTCCGGGGAGGAAGGTCTCACCCTGGACTGCATCGCTATTGATGATCGTAGGAGCCATCAAGCCTCATGGCGACGACACAGAGGAACTCTCAATGAAAGCACCAATGTCGGTGTCAAAGCCGGCGGATCTCGGGTAGGGGGTCCCGAACTATGCGTCTAGGCCGGATGGTAACAAGAGGCAAGGGACACAAAGTTTTACCCAGGTTCGGGCCCTCTTGATGGAGGTAAAACCCTACGTCCTACTTGATTAATATTGATGATATGGGTAGTACAAGAGTAGATCTACCACGAGATCAGAGAGGCTAAACCCTAGAAGCTAGCCTATGGTATGATTGTTGTTTGTATGTTGTCCTACGGACTAAAACCCTCCGGTTTATATAGACACCAGAGAGGGTTAGGGTTACACAAAGTCGGTTACAATGGTAGGAGATCTACATATCCGTATCGCCAAGCTTGCCTTCCACGCCAAGGAAAGTCCCTTCTGGACACGGGACGAAGTCTTCAATCTTGTATCTTCATAGTCCAGGAGTCCGGCTGAAGGTATAGTCCGGCCATCCGGACACCCCCTAATCCAAGACTCCCTCAGTCGTAGACACGGGCATCAAATCCACAAAGCCATCACGTGGTATTATATAGAGTCATGTTCGCTTGTGTCTGTTTTTCGAATGATTCCGTCGACTCGTTTAGACGGAGAGGCACGAACAAGAAGCCCATGGAGGCATACTTGAGTATTTGGCAGAGTCACATTCGTGCGCTTACTACAGAAACATAACAGAATTGGATTCAGATGTGAACCCTCACTGTTTACTTTGTGAGGCAATCAATGACCGATCCAAGAGACACTGTCCTTAAAAGCACGGGCAAGAACTCTCTGCAACCATGGTTCTGTACCAAAGAGCCAATGTCAAACACATGAAAGTCATGCAACGAGGGCCACACATCTAGTACTAGGAAAAGCACTTTATCAGCTGGGGTTGCTCCTTTTCTACGCGCACAGTAGGGTGGCTGTGAAAGGCGCGTTATACAAGCAGAGAACAAAAATCACAATGCCAGGACAAGGTCAAAAGCATGGTTGTGAGTCTGCAGTGTCACGGCTAGAATCCTCGAGGCGCATTTCAGTGTGGCCTGTTGAGTAGAAACTCGGTTGTGCGGTAACCAGAAGCACTACATAACTCCCCGCAAAAAAGGTTTGGTTCACCATTGTGGTGGATCTATATGCTTTCAGCTCTTTTCATCTCGCCTGCTGAGTAATAAAAATACCTAAACAAGCAAAATCTGTTATGCTTACATTTGCTTTGTTTCTACAACTGCACCAAATAAACTTACAAGCCGTTTTTTATAACCACAGTACGAGGACCAGAAAAAGTGCAAGGCACCCATCACCATATATAAGACAGGCAACATGCAAGTCAACCATCATGCAGCTCTATCTGCAACACAGGCACGGTTGTACATCCATTGTGTGCATGACAGGTACATATATAAGACAGGCACCGTCGTACATACAACACAACACGGTTACACATGCAACATTTTAAATCTACTTTATGTCTCTTAACCTTGGTGCCACAGCATTTTACGGTCCTTCGGACATACAAAGCCGCAAAACCACACATTTCCTTCATGACTGCACGCAACACAAAAACAAACAAGCCTACACATGGTGCAAAGACTACAACGGTAGTCTGATAAAGTTTACATAAAACCCAAGCTCAAAAGAACGCAACAACAAATAACTCCATACATCTGGGCAACTAACACAAGGCCTGATTTCAGCATCCACACCTGAACGGAACCGTCAAATCCAGGTATTCAAGACTCCTCTTTCTTAAATGCGGACGCGTGTGGCTGCAACTTGATGATAATCTAAGACGTGCACGTTTAGAAGCCCTTCTATGCCACTCCAGAACCCTTTGTTGCTTTTCGTAAAATACTCCCGTGAACTCTGCGGGAGGGGAGGTAAACTTAATGGTCATGGTCTTCAGATCCTTTGCACTAAGAACAAAGAACATCGCAAAGTCAGCGTAACTCCCAGAGCGAACATAATCTTCCAGCGATACTGTCTTCAGACAAACGTCGTGATGTTTGAGAAACTGCCGGTACTTACGACGCCATTTGTTTTTTTCACCACGAGAAATCAACGATCCCTAAAATATAAATGATAGGTTGAAAATACTTAACGTCTATAAAAAGAGATACAGACCATCAAAAAACCAAATGCAACAATTAATTCTACCACCTCCGTAACAAGAAGTTAGACACAGACTTGTCTACATATGGATGTATACAACAATAAATCATGTGTAGGTACGGGAGCATCAATTTCAGTCAAAATTAAGACAAGCATTTCAAAAAGGAACGAGTACTACAGAATGCAAATTTCTGAAGATCATCACCTCGACAAACAAGTTCTCCAGTTTTGGAAAGCATTGCAGCAAATCAATGACAATGTCCACCCGATAATCAATGTATATAAGCAAGGTCTTGACAGATTGACGCATTGTTGTTAGACTGACTGCCTTCAAACCCTTGATGAAAATTAACAGAAGATGAATCACAAAACTAATAGCATAAAGGTTGGATGAAATAAAACTTGTTTCCTCACAAATAAAGTTAAGCTGGAAGTATCACAAAAACTCAATACCTCAAGACACGTCAGACGACATGGATACGGTTCAGACGCACAGACAACGGTTACCTCCAAGTCCTAACTCTGCATGAAGAATACAACAAAGACCATGAAATTAATAAAACAAACATCGGAAGAAGTACAACTCTGTTTCAGTATTAAGGAAAGTCAGTACCTCAAAACATTTTGAGGGAGACACAAACACGAATTCACCCAACGTCTCCAGTTTAGGTGCAGAGACAATGGTTATCGAACAGTCGTCAACCAGACAATCAACAATCAACCGTCGAAGCGAAGGGGCATCCTCAACAACGAGTACCCCGTGTGGACAACAAATGCCAATCCTTACAAGGTTAGACGAGTTTATTGTGACACGACGACCTCCTCTATTGCAAACAAGCAGGAGAGACTCAAGTGCAGGGCAACTAGTGTGGATTATGCTTTGCAGCGACGCGTCTGATATATCAACAGCCACAAGCGAGAGTCTTTTCACCAGTGGTAGCTTAAGCGTCCCTACGTAATTGTCTGCTATTTGGCAAAGAGCAAAGCCGAGGGTGTGGAGAGAGGAGGAAAACCGAAACACGGACTCCGGTGCCGAGGGCGTAGTTCAAGTGCATAGATCCAATAGAGTTACCTCTTGCGTCAGAAATTCTAGGAAGAGGTAACAGAACTCAAGAACCTGGATATTTTTCAAATTCCAGGATCGGAGCCAGGCATCAATGATGGAGGGCCTGCACTATAGCTAGCACGCTGGAATAGAGAGGCGGCTAACCAAGCCAGCATGGCCGGACAGAATGGATTCCGGAAGACTGACAGCAGGATTTCGACAGAGCCGCATTCTGGAATAGCATTTGCGAACGGGCTCCTTGGTGAAGGCGCACAGATGAGATATGGTCTCGATTTGAACTTTTTCACCATCGTTAAAAAGACGAGAGTCAGAGATCTCACGGTAGTCGAGATTCAGAGGAGCGATGGGCCACAAAGGACGCCAGCGACGTGCGAGGATTCGAGTACGGATGCCATCCTTGATGGGAAGACGAGAGATGATTTCACCTAGGACGCCGTCAGCGAGATCGCTGATGCAGTCAGCACGACATCCCTCTTCTTCCTCATCGGATCGGGAGGGAGCACGGTCGCCACTTCCATCCCCTCCGACGACCAGCACACCACCAGAAAGCGGCGTCGCCGGTGGCGCCACTCTCGACCTCTTGATGCTACGAGCAGCGCTTTCCATCTCCACCTCCATTGCTGGGGTGGCGCCGCCCATGACCAGTGCTCACCGAGGAGGATCTGCAGAAATGGATTACAGCATGTCAATCCACGCGAACGCCTTAAATGCCCACAACGGGGAATGGAGGGGTCCAGATTAATTACTTCTTCTATTTTCCTTTCTGACAGGGGGGCCCGGGTTAAGTACTACTCGTACCAACTCAATGGTAGGTGACTGCTTGAAACATTAAATAGAACCACCGCTTTCAAGGTACAAGATGCACTGTTGCACACGCAGACCAGGCACGGGGCGTGCCCGTCCGTGTATTAATTATTTATTATGGCACACATCCAATAGAAGAATCTGTTTGACGCCGGAAGCACGGTCTACAGTCATCTTGCCTCTACGAACAGCAAAATTTTCCACGGACATGTTCACATTTAAGTCAATAGAAGATTCAAGGCCGTGCCTCTGCTTTGCAAATGATTCTGCTGAAATGCTCCTGTCACGACTTGTCACATACCAGACACACGGTACGGCTTGGCATTGTCACGTACCAGACACACGGTCCTGCCTTTGGCATTGTGACGCACTGTTCTACGTGCCACACAGGCACGTACAATAGTTCATGTCTACGTTTGTGTCTCTTTGTGTTCCAGATGACTCCATTGACTCTAACACCAGGAGAGGCACGGTATGGAGGCCTAGAGAGGCATGCTTGCATTTTACGCGGGATCACAATTATCACAGGCACGGGCATGAAGCGCGTAGAGGCATGGTCTGTGGTATTACATAGAGTCACACTAACCTTAGTCTTACGCACAGCCACAGGCGTTTACTCTGTGAGGCACGGAATGGGCTATACGAGAGACCCTGTTTTTAAAAGCGTATTTCCTTATACGGGCATAAGCATGTGCATATAGCATAGAGGCACGGGCGTTTACTCTGTGTTTTAGTATCAAGGGTCACAAGCATGGGCATACAGCCCTCAAAGGTCTTCTAATTGCATAGAGTCACGCACAGAGGTTTTCTAATTGTATTCACAATGAGTCGGAGAAGAGACATGGTTTATTATTACCCGGAGTCACGATTGTGCCATTATTATGTAAACCTAATAGAATCGGACGACTGTCCGTGTTACAATTGTTTTCTTTGTAAGATTTTAACTCAAATGCACGAACCGTCAAGTGTGTCAGTGTTTTAAGTCAGAGGTCACCTTCGTGTCTCTTTGTGCTCCAAATGCATCCGTTGATCTATAACCAGGAGTGGCAAGGTAAAGCTCCTCAGGGAGGCATGCTTGTGTTTTACGTGGAGTCACATTCGTGCGTTAATTGCGGAAACCCAACGTGCGTGTTACAATTAAGTCACTAGAAGATTCAAGGCCGTGCCTCGCTTTGCAGATGATTCTGCTAAAATGCGGACAAAACCAAGTGAATGAAGTGATGGTAGAACCACGACTTTTCAAGAACGAGACACACGGTCCTGCCTTCGGCATTGTAAAACACTATTCTACATGCCACACACAGGCACGACCATGATTCCACGTGCCTTAGTAGCAACAGCAAACGCCGTGAACCTACTGCCAGGCACTATATCCATTTGTAAAACAGAAACGCAACCACAACCGTGACCCGTTGTGTTTGAAATCTTTGCATCACAGAAGCACCGCGTGAAGGCACATGAGGCACAGTTGGACACGCATCGCAAGCACAGTTATTTGAACTACTTACAGTCATGCATTCATAACAAAAAGAACATGCGTTAGAACAGGCGAGGCACAGTTACCACGAAAGCCACGGTTATGCAGCCCCAGAAGCACGACCGAGATTCTGTGCTTAAAAACGTTTTCGTTCCATAACGGCGGGCGTGACCATGCAACCGTGAGAGTCACGGTTGAACACTCACCGGTGGCATGGCCATGGCTGCATGTGCCCTTAGGTTAATTTTATCTCTCTGTCACGCAGCAGAGAAGCATGCTTGTATGCTTACAACATCCATGTTCAGAAACCGACACGGCTGCGGAAAATAACAAGGAAACCTGTGCCTCTGATATTTTCGTCCGCCGAGTAAAAAATACATAAAGAAGCAAAAGGCGTTCTTAGTTAAATTGGTTTTGTTTCTATAACTGCAGCAAATTAACTTACAACCCATTCTTATAACCACAACACAAGAAAATAAACAATCCCCACCAATTTCTTGCTATTTCATCGCTCCACGTGCGGCCTTGTTTTTGAATGTTCAACAATCCATTCTTCCTTCTTGACCCTTGTGCAAACCCACCCTTCTGCATAGCTATTCAACCTATTTACCTGTAAAATTAATATTCATACATAAAAACAAAGCGAAAGATTGCGGTCATCACTATTTTTTGCTCACGTCATGTTTAAGCTACATTATTACCTTTTAATTTTTCTATTCGTACTGTTCTACGGTACCAAAAAGTCTCCACTGAGACCTTTCCTTTCTGAAAATGGACTTCGCAGATTCCATGCCTTGTCCCGGGCTTCCCTGCATGCATTCTGTCTGGCTTGTGTGATGTTTGATTCTGGCGTAGATGCAAGACTTTGGTAAATGCTCCCTGCTGTCAGTGGGGTCGTTGGAATTGTTGGCGTCTGACGTCTTCCTCCTGGGCTTGGAGTGCATTGTCCTGAGCCGTTTGATGTCCTCGATTGTGTTGTCGGTGTTGTCAGCCATTTCATTGACCTTGCCCTCTTCTCCTGCTGTGTTTTCCTCTTTTCCTCTTCAATCCTCATCCTCTCCTGCACTTCTGGGTTATCCAGACAGTTTGTTTTCCTGTGACCCTTTTCTCAATAACGGCCGCACTTGGTTGCGGCTTTGTAGCCTTTTCCTTTCTTCTCAGAACTAGCTTTGATTCGATCTCCTTTTTCGTACCCTTTGAGCCACTCATGGGAGGGTTCTTGAGAGTTTCGACAAGAATGCCTGTGTCTGGTTCCTCGGCAAGTACCGCCATGACTTTTATTTTCATATCTACCGTACACTCACGCAACACACGGTATGCCTTCTCTTTTCTGCATGCATTTGAACACATATCCGACAACTCAGCGTAAGCGAGGCTGAATCTCATAGTTTCATCGTCTTGTATGGTCATGCTATCACCTTGACTTGTAGACAGAACTTTCACACTCTCTGATAGATTCCTGGTCCATCTGGGGATGACAAAGGATTTTGGAAGTTGATCGATCATGCCTGTTTGGTCCATCACCTTAAGCACATGGCAGCACTGAATGCCATCCCTACTCATTTTCTTGCAGCTGCAACTGTATATTTCTCTTTGCTCATCCACGTCTACCCTGAACTCAGATCTGTCAAATTCCTCGCCGGGATAAGGTCTCCACACTTTATCTCCAGGATCAATAATCTTTTTAAAAAAATACTGCCTCCCCTTTGCCAGATCAGAGCACTTGAAGTAAGTCCGGTTCCGTAGCTCCAGCTGGAATTTCCTAAAAATTTCATTCGTGTATACTTGACTTGCTTGTCTTTCAATCGGAAAACCCGTCTCTAGTGATGGCGCCTTCTCTCTGTTTGGTATCTTTTCTTGTCAAGCGTGGCGAGGCAATTTTGCTGAATCGTGTGATACGCAACAACAAACCTTTTTATAGTGTCCTTGTGGTCGACGTAATTCTTCCACATCGAATTTGTACTCTCACTGCGAGTGGTTGTTGACGAGAAAGGATAGAAACAGTCCTTGAAGTAGGCCGGAACCCAAAAAATTTGGAGTTCCCATAGTGTGTGCAGATGTTTGTTGCCTTCCGCCTTGTGCAGAGAAATTGCTGCTTTCCAGGCACACTCAAACTCGTCTTGATCTAGTGAGTTTTTGACGATTCGAAATATATCATCAGACATCCCTGGGTGCTGCATAAACACTGCTGCATTATTTTCCTTCAGGTTCTTCCTAATATGCCACCAGCAGAACCTGTGCCTCGTCCTCGGAAGAGCTTCCTTTATTGCAGCCTTCATCGCCTGGTCCTGGTCTGTAATTATGTATTTCGGCTCTTTACCTCCCATTGCCTCGACAAACATGCTTAGGAGCCACTTGAATGACCCTATTTTCTCATCCTTCAAAAGGCCTACTCCAAATAGGACGGTCGACCCGTGGTTGTCGACACCTATAATTCGTGCAAATGGTAAGCCATATATATTCATAGAGAATGTGGTGTCAAAAGATATGAAATCTCCATATAGATCATAATTCATATTACACAAGGAGTCTGTCCAGAACAGGCTACGCACTACATTGTTCTCTGTCTCTTCCACATGGTGGAATCCCGGCCTCCGCCTCTGCATATCAGCAAACAGTTTCATGGTGTCTGCAATATCAGTGCCGCGCTCTCCAGCCCTGTCTCGGCATGCAATGTTGCTTATGTCAATCGTGTCGAACATAATTTCTCACCTCGATTTCCCCATGGAAGCAAAAATCTGCATAGCCTTCCTTGGTTCTAACCTCGCCTTCTACAGCACTTGTATAAAGAATTTCTCTTGAGGTGTCATCTTCTTATAGCATCTCATGAACTTCAGCATCCAATCAGATGGGTGAAGCTCGTGCTTGTGCTCTAGACGCACATTCTTCAGATACCATTTCCTCCCATCTGTATCCCTCTTGGCTGTTATTTGGACTGGGCAGCTTGTCCGGATCAAACAGTTGCTCCTTCTCTCCTTAACATGTCTCTTAGTTGTTTTATTCTGCCCTTCCTTGGTGCACTGAAAAACCTGCTTGTCAAGCTGCTGATCATATGTCGATCTTCTGCTCGTTGATCGCTTGGCAGCAAACCCAACCTTTCTAGCATATCCGCAGAAAAAGAAAAAGCACTCATCCAATGATCCGAATACCATACCACCTTCTGGTTCGACCGCTTCGGTGACCTCCTGAATCGTTGGGTATATGAAATCTTTAAACATGTCATCCATTTCTTTCTCTACAATGGTCGGCGGCGCCATGATGATTCTGTCTACCGTGTCTTTGTTCGTCTGATCGCATTCACTTCTGACGACATCAGTCTCATCACCAGCCACAGGTCCACTTACAGCGGAGCTGCTGCTGCTCTGTTGTTTGTCACGCACAGCAGAATCGTTTCTGCATGCCACAGCCAAATCCATAAATGAGTCTGCCTCTCCAATGTTGGATTGTGCAATGCTGCTCCCTATTTCTCCGGCACTCGAGCAACCAAGGGATTGTGCTGCTTCTACCATGCAATCCGTGCTGGCGCTGTACGCTACTTGCTGCTGTGAACGTTGTGTTTCCTTCAAAATGGATGGAGAACTATGACATTTCTTCCCCTCATCTGTTATCCCCTCCGCCAAATCCTGAACACATGGCAAGAAACATAATTAGATATCCAGAGCAGCATATGCATTTTTTTAATTTCTAAACATAAGATTTATATGAGTCATCAGGGCTCATTTGGTATACCAAAACCAGACCCGTGCCTCTTCACCGAGTATAAGCAGTACACCAGAGGCACTGTTCACATCACGAATGTGACCATGCTACACACACATCTGCACAAAGAGGCACATATGTGCTTCTATTTACACCATACAACCAGAGACGCACAACAACAACCTATATAAAATAACAACTGCACATACAGCCGTACAAGACATACAGCCGTCCTCCTGTTTTCCACATTACCCTGTTCTCCCATAAAACTGTTTCTGTGTTGAATTGAAAAAGCATAGTTCCGACGTCACCTTTGTTTTCCCATGCCTCTCTTGTCCAGCAAATCTTGGCGACAACCTCCGTGCATTGGTGATTTCGCTGACGATTTTGAATGCCATCGGAGATCCTTTGGAAGGACCCCTCATGTTGAACGCCACAGGTGATCCTTTCAATGGACCTTGCCTTATGTTTTCATCAATTCGTCGACTACCGCGATACTTGCTTCCTTCCTCGTACACCTGCGAGTGGAAGATACTGCAATTTAAATATACCAGACGAAAACAAAGAACAAATTGCTCACAAAAAATATACATTTGCTTTAAATGTTGTTGCACGTTCGTATATGCTGTCACATGTATTGCTTTCTGATCCTGCTGTATGGTAGAGCTTATTGCTCCTATGTTTGATTTTGTTGTTATGCTCTTCTTGCTTGTGCAAACCGTACCGAATCCTTGAACACCAATGCTTTTGTTGCCAATGATCCTTCTGCTTGCATCAAAGAAAATTTTGTTACCCTGCACCTCTTCATTATGACCGCCTACAAACGTTGGGCCGTCACAACACCCGCTCTGCGCCTTTGTGGGCATCTGTGTCTTCAAACCAAAAAATAATTAGAGGCACGTGTGACTAAAACTTCCACATACGTTAAAACCAGCGTTTGCAATTTTCGTCATTACCTGGACAATCTGCTTAGAGGAGTCTATGCTGCTTAGAATGCTCCTCTTGGAAGGTGTCTGTTGCACACCATGCTCCTGGTTGGGGCGTTTTCCAAGAACTTGTATCTCACTCTTGACTCCAATTATTCCAGCCCGCATGGCATGTGCGTGTTTGATAGCATCTGCATCCTTGATCTTCTTCTCGTTTTGTAGTAATTTTTTTTCTTCCACCTCTCGATACTCAACTGCAAATTAGATGCACATGATAAACAGATATTACAGCATTCATCCAGGATATATAAATCATTTTTGTTGTTGTTAATGATCTACTATTTGGTGTTCTCAGTGGTGACACCTTGACAACAAACGCCCCAGGAATAAAAGACCAAACACTAATGTTCAACTGCCTTACTATTACCTGCCTCCCATAATCCTTGCCGATGTCGTTCAAAGACCGACCGTCCCTGTTGTCCTGACCAGATGACGCACTCCTGAACATCTGCCCCGAAAAAGAGACGTAAAAAATATAAAGGTTATAAACCTGAAGTATCAGTGTTAAAACTTTTCGAAGTCGTTATCAACAGAGATATATTTTTAGTTCTATGTAATTAACAAATATAAATATATAAATATATTAATTTTTCATTAAACTACAACCTCAACCAAAGTGATATCCTCTCATGCTAATTTGCTTGTGCAACACTTAACACAAAGATAACCATGAAACCTAACAAAAGTAACAACCTCGTATTACAAGGACGAGAGGATACAAAACAAAAAACAAATTCAAATCAAAGCTACAGTGTAAAACTAAACAGTTTTATTCTATAAATCCCGACCATAACAAATTCACCAACGAATTGAATCTCGTGTATCAGGAATCGCCACGCAAATGGTGCATTGATAAATTTTTTACTAACCTTTGATTGCCGAATCTTATGCGCTGATTGTTTGGAAGTCACACCTTTCTAAATTGTGGAGGGGTCCCCTTCAATGATTTTGAATCTTGGAGAGAGAGAAAAGAGAAAGAGAGAGAGAGAAATAAAGAGAGAGGCTACTTTGTTTTTTTGCGTGCAGGAGAAGAATAACCTAATAGGTGGGGTGAGTTTTGTGACGCATGAGAGATGGGCATGTTTTTTGGGCGTGATGAGATGTGGTAGGTCGACTTCACTTGACCGTCCACGACACTGACAAGTGGGCTCTTAGTTACTAATTCCTCTAAGTCTCTCACTAACTTGTGGGGTCGGCCTTATATGAGTCCTACGAGGAGTACCTCCATCTGAGGTGTGAAAATGTGGTAGGTGGACTTCAAGCTCATACTGACATGTGGGCTCTCAAATAGTTCCTCGAAGTATTTGACTAACTTGTGGGGTCGTCCGCAGATGAGTTCCAGATCTCTCTCCATCTAGCATCGGTGGCGACAGACGAGCTCTCCAAAGGAAAGCCAATCCTGATCCCTCCGCAGAGTTCGCTCGTCATTGAAAAATTATCGGTCTCCTTCATCTCACTCGCCGTGGATCTCCTGTTCACGTAATCCATTGCATTCTCACCATGATTATGCCACCGATTCAACGTTTGAACAAAAAAATTACCGGTGCTAGCAATTCCGCGGGCTGCGTACACACCGCATGTGCGCAACACAGCAGGTGGGGCGCGATTTGAATATCGGTTCCGCATCCAATTATCTTCAGCTGGTCCGTGCTCAAACTGTTGCGCCGTCTTAACAGCAGAGGGGTTACAAATTTAAAATTAGGACTCAGCTAACCTCACTTTAACCATGCAAACTGCATGCTTGCGCCATGGTTTTGCTAACTTGAGTTATATCTCCAGCCATGCAAAACTTAAGCACTCGTCTTAGCTAACCAACTAGAGACAGGTCAAATTATTTGTATAGATCCGCAATCTATAACAGAGATCCAAAGGATTTACGTCCGTTTTTGCAAAGCAATTACTAACTCAGAGTTAGAACCCGTCTTAGATAACCAGCCTGTTGATGATAGTCTCACATGGACTGCTAACAACTGTCTTACATAGCTGACCTAATAACGATGACGTCTCATGACCTCTTATGGAGAGTTCGATGAGATGGATTCCAGCCCACAGCTATCGGAGACTCAGTCTCAGTCTGTCGATGGCACAGAGATTGTCACCCAAGATTTCATGGTTCATGACCAACTAGAGACAGAGAGACTAAGGATCGAGTTAAAACATGCAGCACACAAAAAGCTTGTTGAGGAGTACATGACAAAGAAGCAGCTTGCTGCCTCGAGGTAGGTGTTTTTTATCATGCACCTCTTGTGTGTCGTTGAAATTTCTTTGGAAATCAATGCCTCTCATTTCTAGCTGCATTTTTAATCATGGCTTAAATATTTATCTCTGTTTTGCCGACTCGGCGTTTATATGTAAGCTTTTGCCAGAAAAAGCATGTGGTTCAACAATAAATTTGCTAAAGGTCATTTCTTATCTCTGTCCGCAGAGTTGCTGCAATGGGTGAATATGAAGAATTCAGCACAAAACTTAGCTTCCAGAAATTCATTTCTGTCTGTGAAAAGCTAACAGAACCACAAAAACAGCTAGTCAGAGATATTGGTTTTGGGTACCTACTAGATCTGTGGCTGTCGCGAGCTTCCAAGGTGTTTCATTCGCTGGCTTGTCCGCTATTTTGATTGCCCTTCCAGGTGTTTCATACTCCCTAGTGGATACAGATTCCTTATCAACTCGTACACCATGCACCGGATCTTAGGAATTCCACTGGGCGGGCACATTATCCCTAGAAAATGCTCAGAAGTTTTCAGATGTCAGGTTAAGTCTGAAACTAGGTGTGCTGGGCATGCTCCAAACATCAGAGAGTTAACTGATCTCATAACCCCAGAGCTGACAGGAGAAGTGTTTCAACGGGTTTTCGTGATGTTTGCAACAGCGGTATTTCTATGCCCAACGACATATGATTGCATTAGCCTCGACTATTTAGCCGCTCTAGAAGGACCGGCAAGTGACATACCATCATATGATTGGTCCAATGCTGTCACGGAGAAACTGGTGACATCACTCCAGACCTTCAAGGATAAAGGATTCACAGGCGCCCTGTGTGGCTGCCTCCTGATACCAGTGGTTCATTCACTAACTTGTACACTTCTTTATACCCACAAGCAGCTACAAGAACATGATTAAATTTTACCTCTTCCTCACTTGCAGATAACGTATTTTGAGTACCTGGATACGAAGATTATGGACCTGGAACCTGACACTCCTGGAAGACTTGTCATGTGGGACACAGAGGCCATTAAGAATTATGCTAACATAGACAGCCTGTCAAAGGAGGACGGAATTTTTGGGAAACACATGGTGAGTCAACTTTTCATCATTTTCCTTTGGCGAACTTTTCGACTCAACATAATGACTTAGCTGCCATACATTAACTTGGCTTGACTGTAATTTTTTCCTTCCACATGACAGCTGAAAGACATTAGGCGCACACCTTTCCAACCACCGCCTGGCTTTCAGGCGCCATTTTTCCAAATGAGTCCCAGACTAGAAGCATACATAGAAGAATTTGTGCCTCAAGAAAAACTTTGTTCCATAAGTGATTTCCAGCTTCTGCACATGATTTTATGTTTGAAATGATGTTCCCTAAGTTTTTACGAAACAAATACATGTCCTATTGTGTTCATCCAGACAGTTTCATATACTACGTTAGCTGTGCTTTTGTGTTAAAACCAGAAGTGCTTCCTATAGGACGTTAGTTGTGCTTCTGTGTTAAAAACAGAAGTGCTTCCTATAGTACGTTAGCTGTGCTTTTGTGTTAAATATAAAAGTGCTTCCTATAGTACCTTAGCTATGCCTTTATGTTAAAACTAGAAGTGCTTCCTATAGGATGTTAGCCGTACTTTTGTGTTAAATATAGAAATGCTTCCTATAATACATTAGCTGTGCTTTTGTGTTAAATACAGAAGTGCTTCCTATAGTACGTTAGCTGTGCTTTTTTATGTTAAATATAAAAGTGCTTCCTATACTACGTTAACTGCGCATTTGTGTTAAAACCAGAAGTGCTTCCTATAGGACGTTAGCTGCACTTTTGTGTTAAATATAGAAGTGCTATACTACGTTAGCTGTGCTTTTGTGTTAAATATAAAAGTGCTTCCTATAGGACGTTATCTGTGCCTTAGTGTTAAAACCACAAGTGCTTCCCATAGGACGTTATCTGTGCTTTTGTGTTAAAACCAAAACTGCTTCCTATAATACGTTAGTCGTGCTTTTGTGTTAAATATAAAAGTGCTTCCTATACTACGTTAACTGCGCATTTGTGTTAGATATACAAGTGCCTCCTATAGTACGTTAGCTGTGTTTTGGTGTTAAAACTAGAAGTGCTTCCTATAATATGTTAGCCGTGCCTTTGCGTTAAAACTAACAGTCTTCGTATAGTACGTTAGCTGTGCTTTTGTGTTAAAACAAGAAGTGCTTTCATATAATACGTTACCCGTGCTTTTGCGTTAAAACTAATAGTGCTTCCTATAGTACGTTAGCTGTAAATTTGTGTTAAAACTATAAGTGCTTCCTATAATACGTTAGTTGTGCCTTTGCATTAAATATAGAAGTGCTCCCTATAGTACGTTACCTGTGCTTTTCTATTAAAAATACAGGTACTTCCTATAGAACGTTAACTGTGCCTTTGTATTAAATATAGAAGTGCTCCCTATAGTACGTCATCCGTGCTTTTTGTGTTAAAACTACAAGTGCTTCCTATAATACGCTAATTGTGCCTTTGTGTTAAACAAAGAAGTGCTTCCTATAGTACGTCAGTTGTGCCTTTGTGTTAATTGTAACACTGCTTCCCTACGACGGGAGATCAACCATGCTTCATAAGGTAGGTCGACTGCGCTCTTTCAAAGAATGTGTTCACCATGATTCATGGACTTTGTTAGCCGCGCTTCCCGCAGCACACCATGTGTCCTTCTGCGCACATTATTCCATGCCCTTTCTGCAATTATTGACACAACGTACAGTAGTTCACAAGATATTTTTCATTTTGGGTATTAGTAACTTCTTTTCATTTTCGGTGTTAATAATATCTGATGGTTTTTCTTTCAATTCCAGGCCAAGATGAAAATTGCCAAAGTTATCAATGAAATGTACACAGAACTTTTCTCGCGGTTTCAACCAGTTCTCGAGCAGAAATTGGAGAAGCTCCTTTCACTTGGTAGGGATCTTAGTGAAAAAGAAACCAAGACCAGAGACCAGGGCGTTTATTGTAACTTGCAACAGGACAACTCAAATGAAAAAGAAACTTTTTCATCGCTCCCTTCAACATATTCTACGCTTCCAAGTTCTAGCACGACAAGCAGTCAAAGTTTTTCCAGCAGTGCCTCAACCAGTGTCCTTCACGCCACATCATACTCCCTGGAAAATTTAAAGGGTTGCTGCGATACCCCTGACCCAGAATCCCAGAATCCGTACGAAAAAGTGCAGTCCCAAATTCTTCTATCCTCACACCTAAAATCATCAACCCAGATTAAGTTGCTACTGGAAGTGAACAGGATCGACCACAACAAAGAGGACATTGATGAACAAGCCAAGATTCATTTGGACAAAGTTCATAACCATCTGCACAACTGCCTTGATGGCTTGCCGGTCCATGAGCCCTTCATGTCAACAACCGAGATGCTCGAGAGCGGGGCAATTATAATGACACGTGAAAAATCATCTGAGTGTTCTGTACCGATTGAAACCCAAAAATCTGCTGGAGGATCCGCAGACCACAACTCTCTGACAAACCCACTGGAAAAACTCTTGGAGGAAACAACAAAACCTACTGCAACAGAAACATCAGCCTCGCACTCTGCGGTTGACAAACAATTACTGACTGATCCAATCCCAGCAGATACACTTGGAGCACCTGTTTATCACGTTGGGAAAACGTCACCAACTACTGCACGGTCCAGCGGTTCTGACAGCACTCACAACAACTCTTCAACCAACACAAAAATCCTCACTGTATCCTAGCCTACACAAAAATCAAACAATGTCACTGGACAATGTTCTTCTTCGCTACAGGAAGATAAGGTCCATCTTGTTTCAACTTTGAGTGACCAGAAGAACATTGCTGAAATAGAACGCACAAGAGCTACTTCCTCCCTTCCTCCTACAGTAGAAGTCCCCAGTGATTCTGCCAGCGGTTCTGGCTCAATACTGGACACGGGAAAAGCAATTCCATCCACTAGTGATGCTCCACTGGTTGCTGCACCATCTGTCAATGCAGAAGACAATAACATTGCAGAAGAACATGAACAGTGTACGAAGCAACCACCTATTGATCCCACAGACAGCGTCCCTATTACCACAAGCGCACATCCGCCAGAACCGGAACCACAAATGGCACCTCACAAGAGGTCCTTAAAGCAGTCAGAAGATCCAAGTAACAAGAGTACATCGCCTCCTATGAAAAGAGTTAGGATACTGGAGCCTCCACATAATTCAACAAAAACTGCAAACAACCAGTCTCTACAAGCTGACAACCACAGAAGCCTCCTTAATTGTGGATTCATTGATGATGATCAAATATGGTCTGACCCATCTATCTATGAACAACCTGACAAAGTCATTGAACAAAAAAACAAACAACCCTTTCATAACCAAGTAGCATCACAACAATGCCAACCTGATACTGTCTCACACTTGGCCAATAATTCAAGCTCGTCAGCTAGATCTTCCCTTTCTAACTATCCAGAGCCACCTATACCCAGCAGATCAGGATCAATGTCAGGCGGTAGCCACCCCACACAGGCCTTTGATACGTCATACTCTACAGGTTTAACTCAAAATGTCCTGTCCCAAAGTTTACCAGCAACTCCCTTGTCCCAACACTACAACCAACCAGCTTCTAGTATGAAAAACCACTTCTACCGACATCCTGGTGCTCAGAATAACGACGGTTCAAACAAAAGCCAGCGCTCACCATATGCGTGAAACAACCAAAGTCACAAGCAGTACCAGCAACAACCCACTATTCGTGATGCCCACTACCCCCAACACAATGATGCTCAGAATAATAGCACTACATGGTGCCAACAACGCCAACCTCAAGAGCAAAACAATCAGCAACCACACAGATGTGGGTCTAATGGGCAAACTTACAGTGCCTTGCAACAACAGTTCAACAGCATGCAGTATTCCGGCCATACTCTCCAGCATTTTCCAACAGATATTCCTTCAAGCTCAACCGGTAATCCAACAGTCAGAACATTAGAACAGCGCATGCAACACCAACCACAACGCCTAATGTTCCAAAGAAACAATAATTATAATGAGGGTCGTCTGCAAATTAGTAATGGTTAATTGAACTCCGGTGGTCATGTCTTCCAGCCTCACCAACATCATTCTGAGCTAGAACAGACTCGATTCACTGACCAAGGGAATGACCATCAAGATCACTGCCAACTTTTGGAAATAAGAGATTCCACAAACGAGGAGAAAGAAGTGTATGAAACAATCATCGACAATATGCCAGGTGTCAAGCAAAATAAAAGGTAATGAATTCATTGTTACTGTTATAGTAAAGTTTTGGTCCCTTCGATTAATAACGCTAATCGTTTCATCTTATCTTTAAAAAGAAAATCTTACGATTTAAAATTCATTTGTTTTTTTACAGCAAGAGGATATTCTCTGTCGATCGACGTTGGGCCGATCATCGAACTTTAGGTTTGTCAATGAAGGTATACGGATATATCCACTCATTCATGGTCGATGCTTACTCAACATTGCTGATGAAAGAACAATTCTACACAACGCCAGCATTTGTGCACAAGCATATAATGTACATGGACGCTTCTGTAAGTTCTTCCTTCTCATAAATAATAATAACAAACCACAGTTACTACTACTACCACACTGAGTGACACAGCTACAATTTTCTGCAGGATAAATTTAAAGTTCTAGGAGCAAGCACAGAACTACTCAAGGAACAGACTGTGGAAAAAACTATTGGGTACAGACTGCCCAACAAATGTAACATCGTGAGTTCACCCTACTCACTCTATATGCCCAGTGTCCGTCTTTGATTCTACAAGTTTTTCTTGTTACAATGATATTATTCCCTGTCAATTGTTTTAGGTCTTAATACCTGTGAGAAAGGAACCACATTTTATCTACCTCATCATCGTGAATCTTGCAATGCGTCACTTCAAAATTCTATGTCCTTATATCAATTGCGACGGTATAAAGGAACACTCGGACATTGTCATCGAAAACGTCAAGAGAGCTTACCATTCTGCTTACAACAACTATCCTCACACCATGGCCTCCTTTCATGTCAAACCTCTGCAGAGTGTATGTAACTCAGACAGAGAGTAAGTTTCTTTTATCTGTAGCTCTACCTCATTTAAACCATGCATCTTTTTGTTCCACTACACATCCCATAACTACTGTTCACCTTCTAATCACAGACATTAATGCTCTCAATTTTCAGGGATGACAGTGCTATTTACACCATGCATTTGATGTCGCTCATTAATATGAATAATAATTCATTTTTTATCAATAATGTAAGTTCACTCTCATTGACAACACATCAACATACGTTCATCCAAGCCATCTGAACATTAAGTTTTGCAATAAATTTTATTAATTTGCATGGTTATGTGTTTGCAGATCCATGTGAAACCGATGAGAGAACAACTAACTTACAAAATGATAACATCCAACCACAACACGGGCCATGTATTTGAGGCACTGAGCATCGTCCTCGACAAGTACAATATCCGGCGCGAAAGAAGGAGAGTTGGAAGAAGATGACTACTGCTTAAATTAGCCTTAATTTAGCTGGAGCCATCCGAACATTGTTTCAGCCAGCCATATCGACTCATATGTAATCAAAACAATGTTTCACCTATTTTTGTGTCCGTCCAAGATATCTGCTATGGATACCGTTAAACACAGCTGTGCGTTCAAATGGTCAAGTCTTAAATTCCTGAACAGCAAACATTTACAAATAAAAATCGTATTTTTTCCAAAAGTTCTAAACATGATATTCAACACATCACTTCCTTGCACTAGAACACCACTCACTTCAATAAGACATAATAAAAGAAACAATTGAAACACAGAGGAAAAACACTATCAATACGTAAGCATCTGACGAAGGAGCTAAATGACTCACCTCCAGTAATCCGGATCACAGAGGCACTGTCGTGCCTCTTATCCACGTAGAGCGTGCCTCTCTAACCACGGACAACTAAGCTGACACACACAAGTGCGCCACCAGTTAACACAGGACCGTCCCCTCTCTACAGCTTAACACCGGTCCCTCCCCAAGCCAAATGAGTCATGGAAACACGACCGTGACTCAAGTTAACGAAGTAACAACCATCCTCTGTGATAGACGACTAAACTGAAAAAATACCAAAACAGAAGAACGACTGTGACTACAACTATAAAAGGTCCGTGACCTCACAAGTTTCAACGACGAGTCTCTCTCACCAAATAAGTGAAAGCAAATGTTTCAAAAGAAAGGCACGACCATGCCTTTGAGTAACAACGTAGACGTGCCTCTCCGAGCGAACGTGTAAGAGAAAGCATTTGCGAACAACAGACAGAACTCTGACTCAACATAACATAGCACATGCCTCCACTAACTAAACAGTCGTGACTTCACTAACAGAATAACTAGAAAATATTACAGAACATACAACCATGATAGTGACTCATACAAACATAATGCGGTGCCTCTCCGAATTTAATACCGAAGGAAAGCTAACGCCTCTACCAAACATACGACAATGCATCCAATGCCTTCACGGCCATGCCTTTCAAAATCAAAGTACCACCACAGTAATAGAAAGACAGAAATGCAACCGTCGATAACACAATACTCCCACAGCAAGTATCACACTGGATTATCGTGCCTAAAACAGAGAACATATACTGAAACAGACAACATATATTGAAACAGACAGCAAAGTGAGAAAATCTGAAGAATCTTAAACACACTCAAACTCTGCATAAAACCATTTCAAACACACAACCACAACCATATATTCAATATAAAAACAACCGTGTCAAACACAGTACAAACAAAAGGAAAAGTAAAGACCCTACCTGTCAGTGAAGAAGCTAGCAAACTAATAGGACCAGAGCGTGCCTTGCCTAAAACAAAAACAATGCCTCCCTGAACAAACGACTGTGCGCTGCCTAGAATCACGAGAGTGCACATCTGAGTGCTCCTCTTAATACATCTCATCTTATACCAACTCATAGCAACAAATCATAGAGGAAAATATTCTTGAAGGCACCCAATCAAGGAAAACAAAATTGAACGAAAATAAACTTAAATTTCCAAACTAGTCAACTCCATCCGGTTCAAAATAAAACAACCACAATTACAAATTCATCAGTCTATGTAATACTACCCCATACAATAACTACCAAATAACCAATTCATCACACAATCCATCATGCAAGCACTTCCACCTGGACTACTCCTCAGAAACGACCTCACCATCTGAGATCAGGAAGACAGCGACGATGCAGGATGTCCCTCATCGACAGAAACCGGCGGTATAGCTCATAGCTCACATACCCTTCCTAAAGGAAAATCAAATTAAAACATGAATATACAAAAAAACAAGTACTGTTCTAGCAACAAAGGCAGAAACTAACGAAAATGAAATCTTCACTTACAGTAGCTCCATATTTCAGGTGATCAAATCTAAGTGGCTTCCAATCCCAGTAGTGACGAAGAAGTTCTGGAAAAGATGGCTCCAACTTTGAATAAGATTCGTTAATGATGGCTCCTGCTAAGTCCTCCATGGAGTCCCTTTCTTTGCCGCCTTTGATCATAAACTTCTCTTGGATGTCGATATGGTACCCATCTGGAATTCTATTGAAATCTTGAAAAAGAGCAGCTCTAATATTCCTGACGCCCACACTAGAGAAAGTTATACCTCTATTCTCAAGGAAATCCTTCAAGGCAGGGCACTCGTCCTGGCCCTGTAGAAATGATAGAGCAAAACATGATTCCGCATAGCCAGCTGCATGATAGCGACTCTTCTACGCCCGTAAAAATCCTTTCGCGTGAACTCCATGCCGAGACTAACAAACTTGTGCTTCTCCTCGCGCAACAAGTCCTCGTACAAGCGAATGATCTCCTCCACCTTACCAGGCTCGTTGGTGTACCACACGTCGAGCTTCGTGTTACCATCGGCAACTATAGAATGGTACTCGTTGGTGTTCAAAAAGTCATCCATGGCAACGAGCAGCAAGGTGCCAATGGGGATTCCTAAGACCCTGCGACAAGGTTGGGGAGTGGCGAGGAGGCTGGGAACTGACTGGTGTTTTGTGGCTACAATACGACATGAAAACCTCACAAACACGACCAGTATTTAACCTTGGCGAGGGACCTTTGAGTTACAATGCGCATTAACATGTGAACTAGGAACAATGAATAGACGGTTGTGCTTCCGAAGCTCATAAAACCATGCACTTTGTAAAGTCACGGCTGTGCACAAAAATTTTGATGCCGTGGAGAAATCGAGGAGCCTCTAACTTTATTTTATGGTAACTGACACACCGAATAGTCACATTGAACAGCCGGGACATCGGTCATCAATTCCTCCTTTGAAAAAAACCCACCAACGGAAGAATCCAATGAAGCAAACAAACAGCCAGCCGTACGCCTTAGATCCGAAGGCCAAAACTCATCTGTGCCTCATCTAGCTAGATTCACAACATATGCCCCTCGATAGTCAAGGCTGGTTTCAGGTGAGGCCCGGGTATGCAGGCACAACACGCACATACGTGTCTATCAGGCACGGGTATGCAGGCGCACGACGCACATACGTGTCTATTCCACAGGCACGGGTATCACCACAGGCACGTAGAGATACAGGCAGCAACTCGCCGTAAACACGTGAATGCAGGCAACAAAGGCACGGAAATGAAACCTCTACATGCACGTGCTTCGGCTTGGCAAGGTACGAATACAACCTTGCAATTAACATTCTTGAGCCACGACTAGACACCCTCTACGTACATACATGGAATTGCAGCTTCTCCGACACACAAGCACGGTTTTCGAATTGCATTATCGAGGCACAGATACAAATCCTCTGCATACAAATCATCTGGATGCAAAAAAGGGAGGTGGCAGAGGCATCAGTAAGAACACTCTGTTCGAGAGGCACAGTTGCAAACTCTCAAGAGGGACAACCATGTGACACCGCAGACACATAGACACGTGAAGTGTATCACATGAGGATACATCAAATACAAGCAGCGAATCAATTGTAGAAGTGAAAGAGCCACAGTTTTAAAGTGACTAGAGGCAAGGACGTGTAGAAGCACGGGCATGACGAGTCACATCCACTGCATCCCCTCACGGATAGGCATCTGGCACCACAGGCACGTAGAGTCACAACCAGCGTGTCTCCTGAGACAAGCGAATGCAGGTACAGGATGCACAGAACTGCAGCGTATACAGGCACGGAATTACGACTTTTGTCGCACAGGTACGGCTATCGAATTGGCGTTCTCGAGGCACGGGTACAAACCACCTGAACGCACAAAAGAGTGATGGCAGAGGCACGGTTGTGTAGTCTGAAGAGAAACTGCCGTGTGACACCACCACATAGAGACATCGCGTGTGTCACGTGAGGTACGGTCCCAAAGAACACAAAGACAGGAAACTGAAAAATGTTGCCTCGTATGTTACGAGACGTGCGTCTCTTGTGCGAATGTGTAAAACACAACAATACAAACACAAACAAACAGCGGTGAATATAAGCCAAAAAAACACGCTTCTCCAAACAATACATATGCGTCCCCTCATGGACTAGCACCAGAGGCACGTAGAGTCACAACCAGCATGACGCCTGAGACACACAAATGCACGTACAGGAGACACTGAATTACATCGTATACAGACACGGAATTGCGGCTTCTCATAGTTATCGAAGCATGGGTACAAACAACCTGGACGCACAAAAGAGTGGTGGCAAAGGCACAGATGCGTAGTGTCAAGAGGAACTGCCGTATGAAACCGGCACGTTAAAAACATGGCGTGTCTCACGGATGTACATGTATAGATGGAAAGAAGTCATGGAAGTGAAGCCTGAACATACACGGATGAATGGATTCTCAAGGCACGGTCCTAAAGCACACAAAGAAACGAAACTAAAATGTTGCCTCGTATGATTGCAAAAAAAATGTTGCCTCGTACGTTAGCAGACATGCCTCTCTTGTGCAAACGTGTAAAAGACAACAATACAAACACAATCAAACGGCACTGAATAAAAGCCAAACACATAACGTGCTTCTCCCAAACAATACATATGCGCCACTTCAACAGGTTCTCTAAATATACATGAACTCACGCAAACGTCAACAATGAACTTGTAACATGAAAAACATAAGAAATTATATTCACATAACATGAGACGGTACTCCATAGGATTAAACTAAAAGTACTCAATAATTATAAAAAAAAGAAATGAAAGTCTTCCAGGAATCCATTCTGCTCACACCACCTGGACGATTATACTCAATTGGAGTTCTGCTCAAAAGCATCAACGGCGTCCGGGGTCGGGAAGACAACGAGGATGCATCATGTCCTTCATATAAAGAACTCAGCGGTAGAGCTCGTAGCTGACATACCCATCCTAAAATAAAAAGCGGATGAGAATGAAGATATATGGTAAGGGGAAAAGGTACTGTTGTTGCAATAAAACAAAAATATAAAGACGAAATTTTTACTTACAATTGCCGCATATTTTAGGTGTTCAAGGGAAAGCGGCTTCCATTCTCAGTAGTCATGCAGACCTTGTGGAAAAGACGACTTCATACTCAAGTAAGATTTGTTTATGACGGCTCCTGCCAAATCTGCCATTGAATCCCTTAGGTTGCCTCCTTTGATCATGAGCTCCTCTTGAAGGTCGATGTGACACTCTCTTGGGATTTTGAGGTAACTGTTTGCGAGAACATCCCTATCATTCCTGACGTCGACACTAGCGAAAATTATACCTTTGTTTCAAAGGAAATCCTTCAGAGCAACGCACTCCGTCCTGGCCTTGCACAAGTGATAAACAAGAACATGCTTGCGCATCGCCAGTTGCATAACGGCAACTTTTCTACTACGATCAAAATAATCCTCTCGTGTGTACTCCAGATCAAGACCAACAAACTTGTACATGTCCTCACGTAGCCATTCCTCATAGAGAGTAAGAATCTCCTCCACCTTGTGGGGCTCATTGGTGTACAACACATCGAGCTTAGTATTACCATCAGAAACTATAGAGGGACGCTCAGTAGTGTTCCTGAAGTCGTCCATGGAACCGAGGCTGAGACAACAATGGAGTTTGACTATGCTTCTCGTACGAGTCGAGGATGACGGGAGCTACCTGCACTTCTCTGGAGGGAATAAGACGCGATAACCTCCAGGAATAGACCACTAGTTAACCTTTGCAGAGAGACGGCTGAGCTACCATGCGCCCATTTAATTGCTAAGGAAACGGTGAATGGACGATTGTGCTTCTGCAGCTCGTGAAACCATGCACTTCAAAAGTCACGACTGCCATGCTGTAATCGAGGAGCACCTAGATTGACTCTAGCACGGTATCTGGCACAATGAATGCTAACAATAAATAGCCACCCCATCGGTCACCAGCACATCTTTTGACCGAGAGAACAATGAGAGGAAGCAAACAAGATGACCCTGTCGTACAAATACTACACGGGGACTGAAGAAAAATAGAAGCACAGTTCGGCCAGCACAAAATCCACACGCGTGCCTCCACTTTGCTTTAAAGACAAACCTCAGCGATATCAACGGACCATCATCTCTATGTCTGTCCATGCTTCTCACATACAAATAACTGTGGGCTATCATAGATATTCCCGCCTAAACCCAACATACATAAAAACAGTGGCTCCCTGGGTCAACAACTGCTTGAAAAAATTGAAATAACAGAGTCATGAACTGTGACTCCATTCCAGATACAAAAGTGCCTCTCATTAGGAACCATCATGACTCCCCTCAATTTGCCTCCCCCGACGTATCGACCATGCCTCTCCTGCTACAACGACCGTGCATCTAATAACATCATCACCGTTCCTCTCCTAAAGACACACCCAACCATATCTGATTAAACATGTGATTAAAAAAATTAAAACACAGAAGCAAGAGTATGCTTTTTAGCATGTATAATGGTGCCTCGCAAAAAGTATGTGAGGCAGCATAGGCACGTAAAAAACTTTGCTCGGACGCAGCACAGCTGGACAACTATAATGGGAGGCAGCTGGACGAGTCAAACATCTCGTGTCCCCATAACACCTCGGAATACACGCACACCATCTACAACCGGCATTCATTCCATTTTGCAGAATAAAAAATAAAACAAAAATCACTCATTACTACTCTTGCTCTCTCCCATCTCCTTTATATTTCAATAAGCTCCGACTCCCTCAGCCACAACACAACTCATTTGCCTTCCCCGTCGCTTGCTTCTAGGGTTCGTGCTTCTTCTCCGTCTCCTGCTTCCAGGGTTCGTGCTTCTAACCGCACACAATCGATTAATTTCTAAGCCATACTTCTCTCGTAGATTGCTGGCCGTGGGTGCTTGCCCTAAGCTTCCCATCACAAGCCATCTGCCTTATCTGTCCGCCTACTTTTAAGGTTCGTCCTTCTTCCCCGCACACAGTCTCATTCCAAACAAGTTATTGAAGAGTTTTTATTGGGTCTCTTGATTAACTTCCAAGCCATGCTTCTCTCGTAGATTTTGCTAGCCGTGTGCGCTTTCCCTAAGCTTCCCCTACCCAAATCTCCGTTCGTCAACCCTCGTTCATCTTCTGTCACAGGTAAAAAGCATATGCATAAGCAGCATGCTCTGATCCGTATTTACCTTTTATGTTTAGGTTTTTCATTTGATAGTTATTGAAGCATCAGATCCGGTACGACGACTTCATTATCTAACGGAATATAAAAACCATTTGAAAATCTAAACAAGTGTTATAAACTCTGTCATACTGCTTTTCTCGAAGGAGTAGATGAGAAGATTTATGGTAAATTTGTAGTTGTTGTCTGCCTTCAATATAGCTACCATATTTGAAGCTAGCCGTTGTCTACCTTCCATGTTGAAGCTTGTTTTTAAATTGTTATGATATTCTTGTTTTCTTAACATAGCTTTTCTGAAATATTTAGGTATGAATTGCCCTGCCTGCCACCAACCAGGCGGCCCTTACGAACCACACCCTGAAGTTATCCAGGAGTTTGAGGTTATTCTTGATGAAAATTGCTGGAGCCGCATGGTTAGTAAGCATCACTAACAAATTAGTTGCTTACAACACAGTAAAAATCGTAACTGTCACTCATACCCCCTTGCACCTACACTAGGTCCCCCTGCTGCCACTTCTTCGCACCTGCCTTGTGTTTTCAATTTCCATTAGTTTGCTTGCCTATGCCCTGATTAATATAGTCCTTTAATTTATAATACAATTATGTTGTTATCTGTAATTCTTATCAAAAATTCATATCAAATTTAAGAAAACTTTTAACATTAACAGTACACAAGTTCAAATTTATACTTACAGGTTGTTATTTGCACTATTTTTTCCAGTATGTACCCTGTAATGTCAGAGCTTTTCTCGCTGAATACATTGAAGAAGAGAAGAAAGAAGCAAGAAAATTGCGTAAACAGCAGGTAGAGCCAGCCCTTCTTACACATGAAGGAAGGTCTTACAATGCTTTGTTTAAGCATAGGGCAAACTACACAAAGTTCTGCGGTGGTGAGTGGAACATCTTTGCGGCTGATTATGAACTTCGTGCTGGAGACCGCATAGAATTTGAACTACCAGACGAGGGTCTCAATATCGAAATACAAACATATCGAGATAAAAAAGGATGCTTCCATTACCCCATGTTGGTAGGTATTTAATATTACAAACATTACAGACTTATCTTCTTTCGCTGTAATTTTATATCCATGAATCGAACTGAATAATATTAACCCCGTGTTGGATGTAACTTTATCTAACTTTAAAAGCTTTTTATTTTTCTAGCTCTCGACAATCTTTCTTCCGACGATTTCAACCATGTTCACTGCTGTGTCTACTCTAAGGATACTGAGCTCACCTATGACCAGACAGGATTCTTTCTACAACGCCTTTTCGGAGATACTTTCATCCGTTGTCGTCCATTTGTCCATGTCCCGACTCACACTAATACCAAAGACTACGTCATGGTTGGTTACAACTGTCATTGTTAAAATACCAAAAGTATTTTGCTCATATGTAATATAAACAATACCAACGTAATATTGCTTATAAGTAAAATTAAAAAAAACCTATTTATTCAAACCTAAAACAACAAAACTTCCGTTGTTCTTTTAATATGTTGTTCTATCTGTTTACACACAAACCTGAACATGCCAGGAACTATATTACTTCAAATATGGAATTTCTTAATGTTTGTGCACTCACCATATTCATACATCCTTTTATTTATTGCCCAAGTGACAAATCAACGGTTTTAATTTCTATTTAATTTCGATTTTCTTCTAAAAAATTCTGAGGAGCGTTGTCTCAACACTGAAGAGAGGGGTGGACATGCCAACCAATGGCAGGGTAACCCTTGAAGCTCCTGATGAACATACACATGTCATCACTCCTTCCTCGTACTACATCTCCAAAAGCGACGGCGGGATGGTAATACAAAAGTCTTCTTTCAGAGACTTCATATCAGCTGCATCCTTCATTGAAAATAACGTTGTTCTAATCACTTTCACAGAGCGAAATGACCATTCTGTGTCCATCATCATTCAGCGCATCATGTAGATTCCGTCGGAACCAGCACCTAAAATAGAAGCAAACAGTGCATCTCCTAGAATGTTCAACGCTCGTTTCATCATGATGCCTCTAGGAGCAAAACACTGATTACTATAAGTTTGCTAGATAGGATGGTAGAGTAATTTAACTATTATGGACCATGTGCTTGCTTGAACTATAGGAATATTCTTTTGCAACTTATGTAGCTCTTACAGACACTCAACTTGTTGTTTCAACCATCAGAATGATCCTTTAAAACAAATGTTGTTTGAACCATCGAAATGATTCAATAAAAAAAATGTAGTTCTTATCATTTGAAAAGTTCACAATTCAGAAAATAAAAAAATAAAAAGTTGTTTCAACCATCAGAATGATCCTTTAAAACAAATGTTGTTTGAACCATCGAAATGATTCAATCAAAAAATGTAGTTCTTATCATTTGAAAAGTTCACAATTCAGAAAATAAAAAAATAAAAAAATTCATTTTCAAAAATGAAACGAAACAAGAATCAGTTTGTGATTCAAAACCTCTAGCAATACAATGTTATCAAACTTATTCAAACCATCTAGTGAAACATATCTCAATTAAAAACCAAACAGGACTACGTTTTCAAGTCCAAACTTTATTTAGTTCAACTTTTCCTAAACACACTTGTACGCCGAATAACATAAAAAAGTGCCTCCCTAACCAAGGAAGATTGTTAACTGAAAAAAAAACGTTTCACAACAAAGGCACGACCATGCATCTGCTGAATGTTCTAACGTTTACACGACCACTATCACAGCCAAAGATGCATCACGCAGGCAGCACGCAACGAATAAAGAAAATTCAATGAACAAAGACAAGTGAAAATCTTAAAAACAGATAAAAAAACCATGTTTCTGAAATTCTACGCCTGGAACCGCCGCGTGACTAGCAACTGCTCTTTGGCGGTTTCCTTTTTTGCCCGACAAAACAACCCTTTCACTTTTCCGACTCCATTTCATCCTCTTCCTCGAAAGTTTCTCGCCGACCGCAGTTCACCACCGCACACCTCCAGCCATGGACGACGGGAAACTAACAACATTCACCGAACACATCACTACCCACGGTACAACCGTGCTCGAGGTGGTGTACACCAACGACCCAAGGACCATGGAGCGGATCATCAACAAGTACGAAGAATGGCTAAAGGAGGAGAAGAACAAGTTCATCGGCCTCGACCTCGAGTACACACGTAAGAGCAGTTACATACGACAAGGGATCGCCGTCGTCCAACTTTCCATGCACGAGCATGTCCTTGTATACCACTACTGCAGGTTCGAGCGCTCCCAGGCGTTAGTTGACTTCTTGCAACGGAAAGCGGTAACTTTCACTAGCGTCGACACCAGGAACAACAAGACCATGGTTGCCCGTGCATGCATCAGAATTCCAGACGAGCACCACGTCAACATCCAGAGGCTATTCTGCATCAAGGGTGGTGGAGAAAGGGACTCCATGGCTGACCTTGCAGCGGCCATCATCGACCCCTCATACAAGAACATGAAGAAATCATTCCCAAAGGAGAAGCACCAGTTCTGGGAGTGGAAGCCACTTTCCCCGATACACCTTGAGTACGCGGCAAAGGATGGGTGTCTTAGCTATGAGTTGTACCGTAGAATCCTAATCATCAAGAACGGGCTACGTCATCTCCACCAACAACCAATCAAGGAAATACTCCGCCCATGTAAGAGCAATGACGAGGGATCTTCCAGCTGCTGGAAGCGCCGGAAGGGAAACAGTGGTTGCTAAATTGCGAGAAAATGGATGTCTACATTAAACTAGTAGGAACTACTATTATCATAATTTGGATTGCATGAACCTATGTTGTAAATATGTTTGTTGTTGCTCAAAGATGCTGTGTGTATTGTATTACTAGTTTACGTTTGAACTTTGAACACAGTGGTGTGCTCATGTATTAATTTGGATTGTATGAACCTATGTTGTAAATATGTTTGTGGTTGCTCAAAGATGTTGTGTGTATTGTATTACTATTTTACATTTGAACTTTGAACTCAGTGGTGTGCTCATGTACTAATTTGGATTGTATGAACCTATGTTGTAAATATGTTTGTTGTTGTTCAAAGATGTTGTGTGTATTGTATTACTATTTTAAGTTTGAACTTTGAACACAGTGGTGTGCTCATGTACAAATGGATACTACGTTTTGCATGTCTAAATGCAATTAGTAAGTTATGTCTAAATGCAATTAGTAACTTATGTCCCAGTACTGAGCAAGCATATATTGTATCCATGATTATAGAACGAGAGATATATCTTGCACGATATTGTATTATAATTTTCATACTCAACCTTTACAAGATGCATCGTGCATTTACAACAATATGTGATGATATCATGGTAAACTCTCAGTACAATGCTTATTAAACATTGGCGTGAGCAATTCATAAATATTGCAGAAGATCATTCGGTACACCGTCACAAGCGACGAGAACTTTGTTACCTTAACCACATTGGAAAAAAAATCCTTGCCTCCATTTCACATCAAACACCGCTCCGTCCATTCAGAACATCCTAGCTATTGTACACAAGTTCCTCTCCGTACACCAGTTCTGCACGATGCCACAAAACTACACTACTGTGTGCAACTGACCTATTTACAAGCATGACTCACTAAGTGTCTACTCAATCCATGCCTGTGGTGCCACGCACCCGTGACCCTAGAGACTACACACCTGTGCATCATTAACCGAGCCCCTCTAACCAGATATTCGGACCGATGCCTCTACTGCCGTGCATCCGTGCCTCTAGAATCTTGACACCAGCAAGTGGGTTCAAAACCGTGCCTCCAGACAACCGTGCTTGTATTGACTGCAGTGCCTCTGTTTGGTTGATCAACGTGCCTCACTTGAAACCCAAAGTAACTCTATGTGCTCCGCACGCGTGATCGCCAATGCAACTTTGGTGCTGCACAGATGCGTCTCTCACTATGCCTGTACCTCCACAACCATGCTTGTACTGACTATAATTCCATGTCGCCGTTTTGTTTAATCCACGTGCCTCACATAAAACCAACAGTAACTCTACATCCTACACACACACGTGCCTCTCGCATGAAACCCATAGTATCTCGCCCGTACAACTTTGGCGCTGCACACACATAGCTCTCAGTATACCCGTGCCTCCTCACGACCATGCCTGCACTGACTTCAATTCTGTGCCTGCATTTACTTAATCCACGTGCCTCACATAAAAGAGATACACAGCCGTGCCTCAGAGTAAACAACACACGTGCCTTTACTGTATTCAAAACTATAACCCCAATTAAATAACATCCGTCCAAAAGAACATCTTTAAAAGAGATGCACAACCATACCTCTTCTACAAACATACAACAGCAATGAACACTTAGGTTCTTAGGTTCATATCGTTTCATATATCAAGACAACATTAACCCGTAGCATAGATTTTTAAACAAAATCCATTTATGTTCAAAGGCTATAACTAATATCACTGCGGCAGAAGATTGAAGATAACAACAAGCCTCCCATCACGCACTTTGAAAGTTATCAGCACCAAGCTGTTTACTTCAATAGACGATGCCTGGAGAAAATCACTGAAACCTTCCTGTTTGAACACCATTCTACTACCCAAGCCAATGAAGTATGAGCAAGGAGTGCTCACATATACATCATCATCACCAGATTCCAAAGTAACTTCAAGGGTTAAAACGCCAGTCCTAGGAAAAGCCACAAACTCCTTCAAACTCCTCACAACAATACCAGGAATAACCTGACAAAAACATCAAGCTATCAGAAAATAGAACAAAAATTTAAAACTATAAATAGAAGAGATAATAATAATAAATAAATAAACAGAAACAAAGAAAAAACTATGGAACAAAATCTGACCATATGATAACCATTAACATTCATGGAATCAATCCTGTGAACAAAAGGACAACACAGTATGTAGACATCATCAAAGAGTTGACACCTCATAAAATACATCTGCTGATAATTAAGAAAAACACCGCGGGTGTAATAACAACTCCTAACAAGTTCCATCTCGGAGTCGCTCAAACCATCAAGAGGTACAAAATATAATTACACAGGCTCAAGGGAACAGAAAAATCATCGTGCGCAGTAAAACAAGCTAAAAATTTCCTTAAAAATAAACCTTACCAACAAAAGGTAAAGGAGACAACGCATCTCCACGACCAACACGATAAAAATCAATACCAATCCATGTTCCATAGTGTTCAAGCCTAATGGTCATTATATCATGAGGACGAACACCATAATCACTGACCGATCGTTCCCAGGAAGGACCATGGAATTTACTCCTCAACCGACCATGACTAAACAAAACACCATACAAATAACCCTCATTGCACTGAAAAGCAAGATCAGTATCTTCGTCACCCCTCCTTATGGCTAAAGCCCTGCACTCCTCGATGTAACGAGCAAGATGAGCTCTAACACTGCACGGAACATACTGCAGAACAAATCAAAACAAGGATCATAATCAAAACCTAGACAGCATGAGCAGCACCAAAAGAAATAAACGTGTGTGCCAAAAATTGAACAATTATAAAATGGTATTCTTACAACATGCCTCCAACAACGCCGATCAAGGACCACACTGAACCCATCTACAGAAGAATCAACAGAAGAACACGGCCCACCAGGCATACGGCAAAAAGGACAAGCTGTAACTGCAAGGAACACAATGATTATCAAGAACTAATCACACAAAACCCAGTTGAAACTTGACATCTGATAGTGTTGGTAGTCCCCGCCCGTAACTACCCCATAAATCTCCATATCCCGGAAATATAATGGGAACAAAAAGAGAAACAATAAAGGGAAACAGGGAACCCACGAAGGCAACCGGTAGGGAACGGTGATCACGCGAACGGGGAAGCGCGGTCGACGCTAAAGAAGGACCGCCGTAAAACCAGGCAACAAGCGCAGCGGCCGGGACAGGGGCCGCCGTAACCACGCGACAAGAGCGGCGGCCGCGACGGACGAAGACGATGGCAAAGAAAGAACAGTGCTCCACGACGGTTCGCCCACACCAGAGAGAAAACAGATCTCAAAACAGATCAAAAGGTTTTACAAAACATTAAAAGTACAAGGACTAAAGTGAAAAAAGGAAAACCCAGAAAGGGAAACCAGAAACCAGAAAACACGGGAGACGCCGTACGAGCGACAAGTGTCGCGCGCGGAGCGCCTCGGAAAAGTCTCCCGACCGCTCCGCGCGTGACACTTGGCGCGCGCGAAACGCTCCCCAACTAATCGTTGCGAGGAGCGCTCCTCAATTAGTGATTTCGTTGAACATGGCAAAGTATTATTCGCCGCTGGCCGGCCCAATTAGGTCACGTGCGATATTATTTATTTATTTCGATGATTTCTCAAAAAAATATTTATGGTTATTTTTGTTTTATTTCTTATTTATTTCATTTTACATTTATTTCTGTATTTTGGATCCATTTTTAAATTTATTTATTATACAAGAAATACGTTAAACAATAGGCCCTGAACATTTACCTTTAAGCAAGTGAATTAAAGTTAATGATTTAAAAATGCATGAACATTTCCAATGAATATTAGTATAACAAGTAGTTTTTCATGTTTCGTATAAACATGATTAATGATTCAACAGAAACATTTTCACGGCATTAACTTTTCATTTAATACACACGAAAAAACATAACAAAGTGTAATTTTTATTGAAATAAACAAATAATATATCTTATTGGGCGACAGGACAAGCCAATGTTGACCGTGGGAGGTGGGGAGCATTGGTGGGGGCTAGTGTCGCCGGGGGATCATTGGGAAAATTTCATGAGATCCGATCGACTAGAGCCGTCTACGTCGACAAAGGGGAGGGGCATATATCAAATTTGATGAGGCGTATGATATGGCAGATTTTTTTTTTGTGAGAAGATGCCGATGTGGATGTAGGAGGGAATTTTTTTTTTTGCGAGTTTTACCTTGTACTATGGTGACACTGACACATAACCACCTTGGTCGATTAGTTTTGTTAGGTTGCTTCTCTCTTGATCTTGTTATTGAGCAATGGACTAACATAATATTCTACAAGTATTGTTTTGTTTTGTTTTGTTTTCTGCAAAAATAAGTATTGTTTAGTTATTGTCTAAACAAATAATTAAACCCTAAAAAAACACGGGTTATTATGTTTGCTTCTCTCCTAGTCTTGTTCTTGAGCAATGGACTAACATATTGTTTAGTTATTGTCTAAACAAATAATTAAACGCTCAAAAATATGGGTTATTATGTCTGCCATGTGTTTCTAGCGTGCGACAGATCGAGTACCATGTCGCATGAAACTTGTCCGAGTTGAAATAACACGATACATATGAAGACTATGTGTTTTACACGTGACAAATACTGTCTCTGTAAGCTATTACAAGACTTGTTACATCACTAAAGTAATGATATCAAAAGTCTTATATTAGTTTACAAAGGGAGTATATAGAAAGTGTAATCTATATACATTATGGGATCGCTACTTCGCTAGAGTTGCTATGTGGATGTAGGAGGGCACACTCGATGAGTGTGTTAGAGTTGCTCTAACCGTGAACCAACCTGTGTTTGGATGGTTAAAAGGACGGTATCCCTGTCCTATCAGGGTTCAAGTCCTACGTTCATGTCGACTATGAAGGCATTTGTGGCGACTTCGTCAATCTCAAAGTAATGTGTCAGCTAAATCTCTCGAAAGTGCTCATAGAGGTGCGCGTGCGTGCATTTATAAAGATGAATATATGAGCGTATGCGTATGTATCGTGTTAAAAAAATTGCTCTAACCAAGTCATCCACGATTACTTTGTGCTTGTAACCACTTCGTCTGGTACCACAGTCTACAGTGACACCAACACGTTAACAACATTGGTCAATTAGATTGTCAGGGGCACTTATCTTCCAATCTGTGTTCATGAGCAACGGATCTCTACTCTTAATGGAGCAGTTGGTAGTCTCTGCCGGTCAATTTTCGTCCCACCACTTTCGTCCGGATTTTTTCGTAGGTTAACCTTCGTAGATTTTTTTTCGTCATCTTTTTCGTCTGGTTTATTTTTGTCTCACCTTCCATTATTATATCCTCACGGTGATTTTTTTCACTCTCCCATTAAAAACTTTCTTAACATTTGCAAACTTTCCTAACCATGCATGTCACAAACGGGCAGGTATTGATATCACGTTACAAACAATAAAACCCATTTTCATGGAAATCAATTCAAATCCTAACTTTCCTAACACGTTGATTCTTACCTTTTCTGATCTCTACTCAGTTGGTAGGTGGTATCTTCGCCTCCTACTCCCAAACCTCGATCGCACAATCCCCGAGGATTCCCCACGATTCTACACACACAAAAGAAACAAGCAAGAAAAACCAGCGTGACTGAAACCTACGAACCTATGTCCCTCTTCCTCCCCAGCCGCGAAGCGAAGCCGGCTGGCCGCCACCCATCGCGTGCGCCTAGGGTTCTCAATGGAGCCTGCGGCCTCCATGTCGTCGGCGAATAGGTGAAGGGCGGCCTCAAAGGCCCTGGAGCTGCAGCTACGGCGGAGGACGCTCGAGACCATGCTGGAGCAGTGCGGTTATCGAGACGATGTTCAGGAGTGCGAGGACGGGAATCCGGGCTAGCGGCGGATGGCAACATCAGCGACGGGGAGGGGCCACCCCCGGCGCCGGGGTTGGCATATCCGAGGGCAGTCCACGGTGGCTGCGGCGAGGGTGGGCTCATATACCGTTCATGGAGCTCTCCCGGCACCGCCGCCCCGTTTCCCATCTCTTCCCGATCCGGCGCCGCACCATCGTCTCCTATCTCTCCCTGAAGTCACGATACTGGTGGTTGCCAGGGGCTTGATCCCATGAAACGCAGGATGGTCGGACACTCCAGTGCGGATGCTTGCAAGGGCGTGCTGGCCCTCGCTTGAAAGGGGATGAGACTGTCAGGAAGTTAACTTGGTTGGCGAGAGACCAGGCGCAAGATGTGGTGGAGTGGAGATGAGGAGGTTATGGTTGGTGTGGAGATCACGTGCCAGCTGCTGGGAGGATCACGACGATGGCCTGTGTGCGTTCCAGGCATTGGGCTGGGTAGCAATGCAAGATGGCTATGTGACTTCCATGGCGATGCAGACGGAACAATCAACATCAGCATGGCCTTGGTTGGCTTGGGAAGGCTTCAAAAACTGTATATTGGTTTCATCTTGCTTTTTTTCTCTTTCACAAGTACATGTTCACTGATTCTATTTTTTAGCTGATGTTCTTTTGGTTTTAATGATGCATGAGGGTGTGATAAAAATGATTAGAAGTAATATACACTAACGTTAGGTTTAGCATTGGGGGTAACTTGGTAAGTAGTAATAATTTGTGGGTTCAAGCCACGCACCAGCAGAAGGATGCCATGCCGAGGAGTGTCGGATGTGGCCGGACCTCTAGTTTTCACTGAAGATGGCGGGCGAGCCTCCACATCAGGGAAGAGATGAGGGGCTCCGGGGCACTTGCCAAGGAAGCTTCTCTTTGTAGTTTCTGTGTGCCAAGTTTCAATGGTCGGTCTGTATATTTTTCTGAAAGCAGTTTGTGAATTCTGAATCTATTTGACTAATACTGAAGCCATCTCTTGTTTTCACTCCTTCTGAACCTAGCAAAATGACCTGCTTGGGCCGAACGAGGACATGGGCATGGTGGTGGATACAAGAAGCATGGCAAACATTCAGCTACAGAGGAACATTATGAAAGGTATGTACGGTAACTCTAGCCATGCATGGCCACACACCAACAAATGTTTTGCACTGTTGCATATGTTCTAACCTAAACAAAATTGTTTACTGTGAACTGAACAATGATGCGTCGTGATACAGAGGTTGGAGAGGCTGGAGGAGACCATATGCCAGCACAAAGCGCATCTTGATGGCCATCAATATGAGGAGCTGGACTTATCCACCAGTTTTAATAAAATCAGACCCGTAAATCAGGCTAATTGCAAGCATCGGGTACTTGTTAGCTATCAATTAAATCTCTTGTCCTGCAAGAACATGTACTTATTTGGATGAGAGGACTGTAGAACGACTCAATGAAGAGCCAGATCGACCGTCCGCTCCCAGCGCACTCCCCGGTTCTGTCGTGCTGCCCCGTGTACCAACCATCCAGTAAAGGTTCTGAGTTTAACATCTTTTCAGGAAGAAATTGTCTATTGATCCATATGTTTGTATTTTGGCAGACATGAGTTAATTTATCATCTTTTAAGGAAGAAATTACTAGAGAGAAGAAAGCCCAGTTTTGCAAGTAGTGACAGTCCAACATCATATTGACAAATCTGGTTTCTCTTTCCATATACATAACTGTATAATTTGTTTTGATTAAGAAAGAAATGTATACATGTTTTTTATATATGCATCTCCCCTGATCTGTTTGTAGTAAAACCGACATTGGTGTTGTAGTTTTCCTCATATTTTAGTGCTATAAGTACTAACTCGCTTTAGTAGCAATATTTTCTACTCAGGTAGATGCCTGTTTCTGTCCAACCATGGACCTATTATATTGCTTTGTTGTAAATTATTAAGCCTGAAACAATCAATGCATTTCCTGCAGCCTATCTCATGCAGGTAGATAGCTGTTGCATTCACAAGCAAGCCACTACGCGCGATTAGGTTGTTCAGATTCTCCTCTGGTGTCGAATTGTTTTGGTTTGTACTTTGTTCTCTTCGTTTTAACTGCTATCTTCTCTTACCTCTTGCAGACTAATGTTTCCTTATGGGAGAGCTGCTAATGGTGAGCGATATTCCTTGGGTCATAACAAGATATGAGTTGAACAAGTACAAATAAAGGTAAATGGCATATTTTCACCGCAAAAAAATGGATACTCTTATCATTTGCTTGTCTTACCACAATAATTGGTGCGCTTGAAATTTCAGAAAACGAAATATGTATGGCAGTTTGATTGATGCATTGATGATGTAATTATATGGCTAATATATGAGATAAAAATAGCTACATGGAGGGACTTAATTTGGAGTTTGTTATGGTTTGTCCCATGTGGTGGATAATGGTTCAGTAGACATACTCGATTGGTTACTTCCAAGTAGTTTGGTTAGTACGTGAGGACCTTGGAGGGAGGTTTGGTGTTGATTAATATGTGTTAGTGACCATGAGTTAGGATGACACTATCTGATATTGCCGGATCCTTCTATACTGCAGCGAGGTTCATGTGTTCAGTTCATGTGTTGTTTCCTCAGCCCTTACCGCCATGGTTTTCTCAAGTGCAACCGCAAGCTTAGTAATAGCAAGATAGTAACAATATTTTTTTGAGGGTTGACATGATTATGAATGTTTGGGGAATTCTACTTTTGTTTCTACCTGATGATTAACTGTTCGCAAGATGTGTGTTTATTTTTTATTTTTTTGTTGGTAGCTTACCAAGCGGATCGGACCACTTGGTAAGATGTGTGTTTATTGACTATGTGGCGGTGAAAAATTGAGAATAGGAAGGGATTTAGCATGGTGAAAAGAATATATTGAACTATTATTGTTTTTCATAATATAAGGTATGTCAACCGTATATATTTTCTCAACAAGGAGTTAAACACATATTGAGGATGGTAAAAAGCTTTGTTTGGACCTATATTATGAAATTAAATTATTGGAAATTTCCCTTGGGTTGAAAGAGTAGTGGACTTCAATTTCTAGGTCTATAATTACAGAAAATTTATGCACTTGTGTTGTTCACTTTTCCATGTTTTCTTCAGGCATTGGGCAAGGCTCCTCCTGTGTGGACCGCGAGAGATTTAGAAGGCCGAAATGGTTCAGGCAATTGTCGACCATCCAACTTATCGAGAGATTTAGAAGGCCGAAATGGTTCATGCAACTTATTGGGCAAGGCTCCTCCTGTGTGGACCGCGAGAGATTTAGAAGGCCGAAATGGTTCAGGCAATTGCCGACCATCCAACTTATCGAGACCATCATGGATTCAACCGAGTTATTTGTGATATCCAGAATATAACCCGACACAAAGAGTTATTTGTGATGCCAACTGAAGTATAGAAGTACATGCATTTGCAAAAAATAGATAATGCATTACTCTTATATTCTACTCCCTTTGTAAACTAATATAAGACTTTTTAGATTACTAAAGTAGTGATCTAAAAAGTCTTCTATTAGTTTACAAAGGGAGTAGTATGCTATCTCTATATTTTTGAGATTCTTAAATTATCAGAAATCCACCTTTAGTGAAGGCATTGCTATGCATGATTATTTTATGAAAGTTAAACATACAACATAAATCGACGACTTGATAATTTGTTATATTTGTTGGAAACTGACAGTGCAGAGCATAAAGTCACTTAGGTGAATCGGGTATCTGAGACGAGGAGCACAAGATACCTTGGAGTTAGAATAAGTTCATGGTATGAAACAGGATGATGCGACACACACACACACACACACACACACACACACACACAAAAAGGTGTGGTTCATATATGGTCTCACCCATCTCGCACCACAAGCACACATCTGTAGGCCCATACATGGTCCACATTTGTTGGCTCGTGGCAAAGCACAATGTGCATCCATGAGCAATTGGTGGCTATATTTTATAGCATCGGGAGCAAGAATGCGTTTTACTGTTCTTGCCAACGGATTATATGCGCCAGTGTATATCTGCAGAGTCACCTCTCTTCAGATTGTGTAGAGGAGCTCAGACCAATTATTAGAATTTAAATTGCATGTCTACTCCAATACACATCAAATTATTAGCTTTTATGTGTGCACATTGTATATTCTGTAGTCTGCAACATCAAATTATTAGCTTTTATGTGTGCACACTGTATATTCTATAGTCTGCACACATCTCAGAAACGTTCGGGTGCCTGTTTACTACTCCCTCCGTAAAAAAATATAAGAGTGTTTATCTAAAAGCTTCCTTCCATGTACTTTTTACATAGTTTAGATTTTTGTGTCACCTCTCCTTGGGAATTAGGGGATGTCCTACATGTCAAAGCAGTTTTGGTCTAATCCTAATCTGCCATGTTTTGGAGCTTATGAATTTTTTAAAATTCATTTACTTAAGAATGCAATCTTCCGGTGTTCACTGATATAACGTGTTGTCTTTTGCATACTTTTTGTAGTTTCAGTAAGATTGATCACATAGATGATTCTACATGGATAGAGATATCCACTTAGTGCACATCTGTTGAGATTTAAAAGGTAATTGACATTAGTTGAGATTCAAAAGGTACTTGATTTTTGTGAAAATTATCGGTTCATGTTGTGCCCATTTGTAGACTTTTTCTCAGTTTTTAAAAAAATATTTGTATGTACAAGCCGAATTCAGGTGCGGTACAAGCCATGGTGCACTATATACTTATCAAGGGTGATGTGTTTGTTGGTTGAAAAATTGCCGCAGTTAATAGCTTCGGTTTAATATTTGACACGGACTTGAACCGTTTGCAGTGTCATTGTCAGGCTGATTATTGCTATGGAGAATGAAACATCCATGCTATCGATGAAGAACAATCTCACAAAATTGGATATATCTTCTTGTGCTATTATTGCTGAAATTAAGAAGCGCACTATAAGTCTGAGGAATTGTCAAGCTTTGTGTACCTTATAATAGTGGCACCCATGGATGCGTGAGGTTGAGTAATATTAATACTACTTAATCGTTGATGACATATATCCAGTTAGCGAGCGATTTGGTTAGTTAAGGAGACACAATGACTACCGAGAAGAAAACAAGTGAAAGAGAGTCTTTATTTGTCGATGTATGATGAAAATCAGATGCCCACCTTGCTTAACACATATTTTCGAATTAAAAAAATAATTTGATCAATGTTTCTATGTTTTTTATTATTATATGGCAACACATGGACATTCGGCTTTTACCCGTTGCAACGCACGGGCATTCCACTGGTTAGCCTAATATTCGAGCACTTGCTCCGAAAATACGGACTATCATGTCTTCCATGCGTTTCCAGCGAGGGCCCGATCGAGTACCGTGCCGCACGGCCCCTGCCCGGGTTGAAAACACGCACTCGCCGCCCAAAAAAAGACCGCCAAAGAATCTGTATAAATTCATTCACTCTGTCTTTCCACTCCCTCTTCTTTACATGACGTGTGTGCCGCCCGTGTTACATGGAACGGGACCCCGGTCAGATCCTGATCCACTCGGTGCCGTCGATGAAGCTGAGCGAGATGAAGGGCTTGGCCTCCTCGTCGGTGAGCTCGCGCGACCAGGACACCCTGCCGGAGTAGCTGGCGCCGGGGCCCGTGCACTTGTACTGCCCGTAGAACACCGTCCTGCATCATCATTCATCGACCATCCACCGTCAGAAACCGGGGGAGGGGAGAGGACGGAGACGGTGGAAAAGGAAGAGAGAATGGAGGAGGGGAATAGGAGCGTACAGCTCGCGGCTGGGGTCGCCCCAGTTGGACCAGCCGCGCGGGACGATGATGTCGTCCATGTAGGTGTAGGCGAAGACGACGCGGGAGAAGGTGCCCCAGGCCCGGCCCAGGTAGAGCGCCCCCGACCCCGTCACCCTGCAGCCGACGAACGAGAACCCCGTGTCCTCCAGCATGCTCTGCCGGTTCTGCGCCGTCAGCGCCCCGTAGTCCCGCGCGATCGCGTGCACGTGGCAGCCCTGCTAGCACAACACGCACACAGTCATATACACATTCCTCGTCACACGTCCATTCTGTGTAGATTCTAGTGCCACCGTGCTCGTGAACACTGTAGAAAAACAAAACAGAAAACATGGGGATCCACAGTGTGGGCACGAGACCAGACCGAAATATTTCACGTGTATCGAGCATGTGGGTGTAGGGCCGCCCGGGCGACGGTCGCGGCGCTGGGGGCACAAACGGACAGCAGCAAGAGGCCGTGTGCATGCATGATTCAGCCGCTGTGACGAGTCGGTCGAAGACGCCAAGATTGCGACTGCAACCGGCCACGGAACAAAATCCTGGCATTGCGTGCCACAGATGTTTGCCGGCTCTCTTTTTGTGTCGTACATGCTCTGTTTTTCTCTCTCTGCGTGCGCAGTATTGCATGGAAGGTCTGGCAATGGAGCATTAGGCATCGAGGAAGAAGAGGAGGGCGAGCACGTACCTCGTAGAGGGAGAGCGCGTTGCCGAAGATGAAGTCGATGGACCCCTCGATGTAGCAGTCCTTGTAGTAGTGGCGCCCCGACTGGTCGTAGAGCGTGTCCTGCGCGCCCAGGAACCGGCACCCCACGAACGCCGCGTTGTCCGCCGACACCCGCAGCGCCACCGCCTGCTTCCCCGTCGCCCCCGCGTTCGGCACCGGCGCCGTGTTCTGCCAACGCAACACGCGCGCGCGCATGTAATTAGGACACCCACCTCGCGCTCTGTATGGCGTACCGGGCAGAGCACTGGCAGCAGGGACGGCGGCGGTGATGGTGAGTTACGTACGTACCTTGAAGGTGATGTTCCTGGCGATGAAGTACTGCGCGTTCACGGCGAACGACGCGGACCCGTACGTGCCGAGCGGGCGCCCCCTCGGTCCGGCGGGCGTGTCCGCCGTGTCCCCCCACTGCACGATCGTCTTGTCCGCGCCGGCGCCCTCCAGGGTGATGAACGCGCGCATCGACGATATCGTCACCTTCTCTCTGCGACCAAGTTGTGGGAAGCCAGAATTCTAAGACACGGCGAAAATCTTAGCCAAAATGCCACAGTAGTTCGAAGTATTCAATGGTAAATTAGTTTGAAGCACTAAAATGTGATAGTGTGATCTTCGTGGGGCCTTTTTCCTGACGCCCACGATTCCAGAAAGCGCCTCCTTCCTCCCACCCGTGAACCTTTGATCATGGACGGCTGGATGCAGGCACGCATCTTCGGAGCTCGCCTCCAATGGAGGCAGCAAAGGAACAGGGCTTGGCAACGGCAGAAGGCAGGGGGGCAGGGGCAATGCACGTACGTGTAGGTTCCGGCGTTGACCTTGATGACGACGCGGACGAGGTTGATGGTCGGGAGCGAGTCGACGGCGGCCTGGACGGACGTGAAGTCGCCGGCCGCGGGGTCCTTGTCGACGACGAGCGAGTAGGACGGGAAGGCGCGGGCGAGCGGCGCGTGGTGGAAGGTGCTGTGCTTGAGGCCGCCCACGTAGCGCACCCACCGCATGAACAGCCGCTCCAGCTCCTCCGCCCGCGTCGCGTTCTCCGGGAACGGCCGCCCCGCCGCCCGCCCCGGCCGCACGCCCCGCGTGTGCCCGGCCACGCCCGCCGGCGGCACCACGACGAGCACCACGGCGGCAATGCAGAACAGGAACCGGCCGGCGCGTGGCATAGACATCGATACGTACGCCACGGCCAGTTGCTAAACAATGCCGGCGCGGTGGTGACTGGACGGACGGCCGGGCAGCTGGAGCGGCGGGCGTGGCAGGGGTGGTGCGGGGGCAGGCGAGAAGGCAGGGGAGGGGGATTTAAGGAGCTCGAATGATCGATCACGGGCGAGAAGCGAAAGCGAGAAGATTGTACGTGGAGTGTGGTGGGGTGAACTGACGGCCTGACGCGGCACCACTCGGGCGGGTCATGGTTCACGAGCCGCCTAGTGAACTTGGCACTGCGTTGGTGGTTTGTGGCGCGTGTTCGCCGCTCTGGGGCCGCTCTGGCCGTGTCCGTCCCCGTGCTCTCGCGTATCGACCCGCCCTCGCTCTTCTCTTCCTTCCGGACTTCCACGTGACAGCGACGTCCCCGCGCGCAAGTGCTGTGCTTTGTTCGCGACCAGACATCCAGGTGACATGATTGCCCAAGCTCCAAACACCTTCCCAGAGATGTCTTGTAGACCGAGTTTAACAATCTGCTCGCACAAATAGGAATGGGTGCTCCAACGATTGATGTACGCATGAATCGAAGGACTCTTGTTAACATATTTCTTTCTTTTATAAAGATATGGTATGTCATTGACGTATTCACGAAAACAAAAAAAAAACATGTTTGCCGCGTCCGAGCACGCACTTAAACTCCTGGAGTTTCCGGGAGCCCGTAGCGCCCTTTATCCGGCCTCCCCGTGCTCTGCAGCCTCACCCCCGAGCAAGTTGTGCTCCGGCCGCCGCGTCGAGCTCGCTCCTGTCGAGTTTTGGCCACCCCAACTCCTCTCGTTTGTCCCAAAGGACGCGCCTCGTCCCAGCTATCCGTAGAGCCAAACGTCGCTGCAAACCGTCACCCGTAGAGCAAACCAGAGGCACTCCGACGTGCTTGGTGGTCACCGGCGGCATAACTAGTTTACATCTTCATTTGCATCATCTGTTGGAATTGCACTTTTACATCACCATTTTACATCTTCGGTTGGAGTTGGCTCTTTCCTAGAGATGTAAAAAACACTTTTTAGAGATGTAAATTTTATATCTCCTGTTTTACATCTTTAAATTTACATTTTCAATCCATTGGCAAGCAAAACCTCAATCGAATTTTCTTCGTAGAAAAAGCTTCCGTGAAATCAATTGAGAATTTTTTTCTCGAAAATGGTCGAATATATTATAGAAGTTCATCAGGAGTACAAAGCGTCACAAACATAATAAAGATTAGGGACAAATGCATTTCTGCCCCTAGTTGAAACCTACTCACGAGTTTTGCTCTTAGAGATTTTCCTTCCACGTAGCCTGAATGCCCCTTGACCATTTGACTAATACTTTAAAAATTCATAACAAATTGATATGAATTCAGAAAAATACAAACAAGATATCAAAATGTTCAGATAAACATTACATTTATGTGTATGTCATTTGCATTTAGGATAAAAGTACCGTTTAAACAACCTAAGGTTATTAGTGCTATTAAAATTATTAAAAATAAAAAGGTATAAACAATACTTTTTTCAGGAATAAAATTACATGCAAATGTAGGTGACATTTTCTAAACATCTTGATATCTTATTTGCATTTTTCTGAGTTCATATCAACTTGTAATGAAGTTTCAAAATAATGGTCAAAGTCGTTTGAACATTCATAACAGGTTGATATGAACTCAGAAAAATGCAAATAACATATCAGGATGTTCGGAAAACATCACCTACATTTGCATGTAATTTTTATTCCTGAAAAAAAATCTTTATACCATTTTATTTTTAATAATTTTAATAACATTAATAACCTTTGGTTGTTTAAACGGTACATTTGTCCTGAATGCAAATCTACACATAAAGGTAATGTTTATCTGAACATTTTGATATCTTATTTGCATTTTTATGAGTTCATATCAATTTGTTATTAATTTTTAAAGTATTGGTCAAACAGTCAAAGGGCATTCGGGCGACCTAGGAGGAAAATCTAAGGGCAAAACTGAGCAGAGTCGAAAAATAAGGGCAAAAACCGTGGGTAGGTTCCAACTAAGGGCAAAAATGCAATTGTCCCTAAAGATTATATCAAGATTTCGACACAACCAAACGACCAATATTACCGCCAGAACGAGCCATTGACGCGCCGCTGTCGCCACTCCCCTACTGGAGACAGTTTGGCCTTATCAATGACTGTCGGAAAGTTTTTGTGCACGTGTCCCTAAGGAGTAGCGTTCTGGAGCCACAATTGTCGTGGTTGACTTGCATAGATCTGAAGTATCTGACACGAAATCTCGTCACATGATGATAAATTTTAACCTCATCGCTCAAAAAAACGGCAGGAATATACTCTAGACCTACGTCGACTATGTCCAAAAGGATGAACTCTAGGTGGATTGAATCCCAAAAACAAACCTAAAGAAGAAGTTGTTGGAAATATGCCCTAGAGGCAATAATAAAAAGATTATTATTATATTTCCTTGTTCATGATAATTGTCTTTTATTCATGCTATAATTGTGTTATCCGGAAATTGTGATACATGTGTGAATACATAGACACCAACATGTCCCTAGTAAGCCTCTAGTTGACTAGCTCGTTGATCAACAGATAGTCATGGTTTCCTGACTATGGACATTGGATGTCATTGATAACGAGATCACATCATTAGAAGAATGATGTGATGGACAAGACCCAATCCTAAACATAGCACAAGATCGTATAGTTCGTTTGCTAGAGTTTTTCCAATGTCAAGTATCTTTTCCTTAGACAATGAGATCGTGTAACTCCCGAATACCGTAGGAGTGCTTTGGGTGTACCAAACGTCACAACGTAACTGGGTGACTATAAAGGTATACTACGGGTATCTCCGAAAGTGTCTGTTGCGTTGACACGGATCAAGACTGGGATTTGTCACTCCGTATGACGGAGAGGTATCTCTGGGCCCACTCGGTAATGCATCATCATAATGAGCTCAAAGTGACCAAGTGTCTGGTCACGGGATCATGCATTACGGTACGAGTAAAGTGACTTGCCGGTAACGAGATTGAACGAGGTATTGGGATACCGACGATCGAATCTCGGGCAAGTAACGTACCGATTGACAAAGGGAATTGTATACGGGGTTGCTTGAATCCTCGACATTGTGGTTAATCCGATGAGATCATCAAGGAGCATGTGGGAGCCAACATGGGTATCCAGATCCCGCTGTTGGTTATTGACCGGAGAGCCATCTCGGTCATGTCTACATGTCTCCCGAACCCGTAGGGTCTACACACTTAAGGTTCGGTGACGCTAGGGTTGTAGAGATATGTATATGCAGTAACCTGAAAGTTGTTCGGAGTCCCGGATGAGATCCCGGACGTCACGAGGAGTTCTGAAATGGTCCGGAGATAAAGAATTATATATAGGAAGTGCTATTTCGGCCATCGGGACAAGTTTCGGGGTCACCGGTATTGTACCGAGACCACCGAAAGGGTCCCGGGGGTCCACCGGGTGGGGCCACCTATCCCGGAGGGCCCCATGAGCTGAAGTGGGAGGGGAACCAGCCCCTAGTGGGCTGGTGCGCCCCCCTTGGGTCTTCCCCCTGCGCCTAGGGTTGGGAACCCTATGGTGGGGGGCGTCCCACTTGCCTTGGGGGGCACTCCACCCCCTTGGCCGGCGCCCCCTTGGGAGATTGGATCTCCAGGGCCGGCGCCCCCCCCCCCTTGGGGACCCTATATATAGAGGGGGGGGGGAGGGAGGGTAGCCGCACCCCATGCCCCTGGCGCATCCCTCTCCCCTCCAAGACCTCCTCCTCCTCCGTAGAGAACGACGAAGCCCTGCTGCGGTGACTGTTGCATCCACCACCACGCCGTCGTGCTGCTGAATCTTCATCAACCTCTCCTTCCCCCTTGCTGGATCAAGAAGGAGGAGACGTCACGCTGACCGTACGTGTGTTGAACGCGGAGGTGCCGTCCGTTCGGCGCTAGGATTTCCGGTGATTTGGATCACGTCGAGTACGACTTCCTCATCCCCGTTCTTTGAACGCTTCCGCGCGTGATCTACAAAGGTATGTAGATGCAATCCGATCACTCGTAGCTAGATGAACTCATAGATGGATCTTGGTGAAACCGTAGGAAATTTTTTATTTTCTGCAACGTTCCCCAACAGAAGTGCCACCGTCTGCCCGATCATCATACTAAGGACAAAAAACCTAACCTAAACTAATACGAAGCAGAGCCACCGGTATTCTTCTCCGCGTCACCGACCACCAATGCGACAAGCAGTGCGGAGCTAATCCACAGGCTCGCTGGTGAAGTTTGGAGGATTTTTTTTTTTTTGCCCTAGCCGGTTAGGGTTAGGGCAAGGAATGAGAGATTTTGGTGGAGCAACATCTTGGACAAACCCTCCGCTGAATTGATCAATCAACTGTGGACGCCGATCAATCTGCGAGCTGTGCTCGTCTTCATGCCGGCCGCCGCGGCCCGTGACCCCCGGACGCCCCGGTTTCCGAAGCGGCCGATGGACCGCGCTCCCTGGCACGTTTCGACAGACTCACAGACCTGCATGCTGCCGCCATTACGAATGACGGCCAAGAGCGACCGCTTTGCCGTTCGGAGCAAGAGGACAACGGTGGTCACCCACCGGCCGCGTGGACGGCGCAGTCGTCGTGTCGACCATGCATGCACAGCACAGCACAGCTAGCAGCGGCGCGCGTCGAGGATGCGCCGCCGTACGTGGGCAGCTGATCGGTGGCCATTCTTCTTGCTTGAACACACGCGCTGCGTCCGCTTGCCCCAATTCTTCCTCCACCTAACGTACCGGATGCGAGGTTAACTAGGGTTTGGCACGCCGAAATGGCTTTGACGCCTTGCTGTGTTCCTCAACTTCCTGTACGTGCCATTCGTTAAGGCGTTGTTAGTGTTAGGGATTTGATTTGGCTCGTGTTCGCGAACACTCTAGAACGGAAGGGGTCGAGCCTTTACGTGATTCTTAAGCATCTGTTAAGGCATTGCCGTTTAATGAACCCCTTTTTTTTACGAACGGATCGTTTAATAAAGCTTTTATCTTGCGTACTATACTTGTGTTGGTTAATTAACGCTTGAGCAGGACGATTCACGTCCCAACCACATGAAATAAATCGCATCAGCTCTTGCACCAGCTCAACAGCCAGCCTCCGACTGACCGATCCGTGTAGTCATCGACCGTGCTGATTAGGGTAACCGAAGCTGGTTTTTGTCGCGTCATCCGCCGTGCTGAGGAGAGTAATCAAGGCCGCCGGTGCCTTGATTACTGCCTTGTGGTCATCTGTCGACTGTCATCCAACCTCCAAGTAGTAGCACCATAGTAGTACCACTGCAAATTTGTCCATGGGGTCATTTGTGATTCCTGTACTGCAAATTTGTGCGAAGTTGAATTAAGGGTGAATTCCGTATATGCCACTCAAAACTTAGCCCGTATCCGCATATGTCATTGGAAATTTCCCTCTGTCAAATATGCCACCGAAAATTTGCACCGCGTACAGATATGCCACTATGGCCAGTTTGACCGTTAGTTGACTGTCAAGTGGAAGGTGAAAAGACGATTTTGCCCCTGGGCGTTCTTGTGCACTGCAGCACCAACTTTATCGATCCAGTACTGTAGCGTTCAATGCACTGCGCTGAATACTTTCGCATCCAGTACTGGAGCAACTAGTGCAGCGGGCGACGTACTGTAGTAACAATTACTGTAGCGCATGATTTTTTTAAATGTGTCCTTCTATATTGCGAACAATTTTTAATAATATTTTTTGAAAGTGAACAATTACTGCGACGGAGGCAGTGTTGCCAACAATTTTTTTAAAGTGAACAAAATTTGGAAAAAGTGGGTGGCACAGTTTTTAAAAAAATCGCGTGCTATAGTAATTGTTGCTACAGCAGGCTCGGTCCCATATTGAACATCTTTTTTAAAGTGAACAAAATTTGAAAAAAAAGTGGGCGGTACAGATATTCTCATTTTTTAAAAGGAACAATTGTACTCATGCCCCTAGTTGGGTCACACTCGACTGATTTGCCCCTATTTTTTCAACAATTCTAGTTTTGCCCAGCTCACTTCACTCGCCTTGTGTTTTTGCCCTTCCGGGACGGTTCCTACCAATCACGGTTCGCCACGTGGCGACTGCTCACTGGTCGGAACCGCCCCGGAAGGGCAAAAACACAAGGCGAGTGAAGTGATCTGGGCAAAACCGCAATTGTTGAAAAAATAGGGGCAAATCAGTCGAGCGTGACCCAACTAGGGGCACGAATACAAAAATCCCTTTTTAAAAAGTGGGCGCTACAGTGCATCAGACGTTGCAGTGTCGCTCGGTTGCTACAGTGTAGGTCAGGGGCAAAATTGTCTTTTCACCTTCCACTTGACGGTCAACTAACGGTCAAACTGGCCATAGTGGCATATCTGTACGCGGTGCAAATTTTCGGTGGCATATTTGACAGAGGGAAATTGCCAATGTCAGATGGGGGTACGGGCAAGTTTTAAGTGGCATATACGGAATTCACACTTGAATCAATTGGGAGTTTGTGGGTATTTTACCTCAGTGCGTCGTCAGCGAAGTTTAATTGCGTGCGAAAAGGAAGTGTTGAAGCCGCTACGTCCAACGAATTATGAATGGTACTGTACTACTTCCTCTGTTCCGAATTACTTGTCTTGGATTTGTCTAGATATGGATGTATCTAGACTCATTTTAGTGCTAGAGAAAGACAACTCCAAGACAAGTAATTCGGAACGGAGGGAGTAGTAATGAATGGGTGCTGTTGTTGCAAATGATGAAAGAAATAAGCACATATGTTGGAAATATGAGCAATTTACCAAATGATTTTATTAACAGAAATACTAGATAAAGCATGACTAATATAGAAAAGATAAAACAAGTCATGCGTTCTGACAGAGAGAAGGTAAATAGCTTCTGCGGCAGAACCTTTAACAGGAAAGACAAGAACACGTACGGGACAGCAGCAGCAGAAGCGCTGGACTTGGGGTCGGTATCCTCGTCTGCCATGTCGTCGAGGAGGTCGTGGACGTCGGGGAAGAAGTCGTCGTCGGGGAAGTAGTCGTCGGCGACCGGATCGTCCGTGATGAAGCAGCCAGTAGTCGCGCTGAGCGCTCCCCAAAAACCTTATCACCCTTCTCCCGTACAGGACTCAAAAGGTGCGGTTTCGGAGGCCTACTGTCCCGACCTGCGGTGCACGCCGCAAGCCGGGATGGGGAAGATCGTAGCAGCAGCGCAGAGCTCAGGAACTTTATGACGAGAGGAAGGGGATCTTCTGGTGTGTCACTCTGGAGAGGAGCGACCTCTCTTATATAGGCACAGGAGAAGGACGCGAAGAGGCTGCGGCGGGAGGTGAAGCAACGAAGGGAGACGAAGCGAACAGGTAGCGGCCGAAGAGGCGCGCCGTTCGAATTCAGTGTCCACTACAGAAAAACGTTTCAACTCCCACGTGACCTTTCGTATACCCGTCGTGCGTGGCAAAAATTTAGACATCGGCTTGGCTCATTCCCGCAACCCGCGGCGCGTCGTGACGAGGCGTGGCGTGGCGAGGCGGGCGGCGGAGGAGGAGTGCGCGTGGATGTCCCTCTTATTCTCATGCTCATACATGTGGGGAAAGAACCTCCCTTATAAAGAGGTTCATGAAAGTGCTAGTGATCGACTAGAGGGGGGGTGAATAGGCGATTTTTATGAAAGTCTTCAAAACATGTGAGTTTCGAAGACAAACGATAGAAATAAACCTATTATCATGCAGCGGAAGGTAGACTACACTAGGCAAACCATAGTCATGTATTTAATGAAGTGAAAGCACAATGACAAATAGCAGCTAGGCAGTAAGGATCAGGTAGGAAGATGTTGAGAAGCCAATCAGTACACGTAATCACTTAGTGAAGTCAAATGGTGATGCTATCGTACAATGACTTCACAAAAACTAACAGTAAGTAAAGGGAAGGGAAGGATGAAACCAGTGACTCGTTGAAGACAATGATTTGTTGGACCAGTTCCAGTTGCTGTGACAACTGTACGTCTGGTAGGGAGGCTGAGATTCAACTCAGAAGACCTCGTCTTCACCTTATTCCCCTTAAGCTAAGGACACCCAGTCCTCGCCCAATTACTCTGGTAAGTCTTCAAGGTAGACTTCCAAACCTTCACAGACTTTGTTCACTGGTGATCCACAATGACTCTTGGATGCTCAGAACGCGACGCCTAACCGGCTGGAGGATTCACAGTCCTCAAGTGTAATAAGTCTTCAGATCACACAGACAAGAAGACTTAAGTGATGCCTAACACTCTTTGGCTTTGGGTGGTTAGGGCTTTATCCTCTCAAGGAATTCTCTCTCAAAGGCTTCGAGGTGGGTTGCTCTCAAACGACAAAAGCCGTACTTTAACTCTGAGCAGCCAACCGTTTATGGTTGTAGGGGGTGGGCTATTTATAGCCACTAGGCAACCCGACCTGATTTGTTCGAAATGACCCTGGGTCACTAAGGAACTGACACGTGTTCCAACGGTCAGATTTCAAACACACACGGCAACTTTACTTGGGCTACAAGCAAAGCTGACTTGTCCAACTCTGAACAAGATTCCCTCTCATAGTATTCACTCGAAGACAGAGGATTTTGGTTAAGCATCACTTCAGTCATTCTGACTGGTTTTTTTGGACCCCACTTAACAGTACGGTGGTTCCTATGACTCAACAAAGAAGAAAGAGAACTACGAAAGATCTAAGTCTTCGCGCTCCATAGTCTTCATGCAATGTCTTCTCTTGTCATAGTCTTCAAGGTGAATGTCTTCACTTACCACCTTTGACTTCAATGTCTTCATACATTTTTAGGGTCATCTCTGGTAGGAAAGCCGAATCAATGAGGGACTTCTACCTGTGTTATCCTGCAATTCTCACAAACACATTAGTCCCTCAACTAGGTTTGTCGTCAATACTCCAAAACCAACTAGGGGTGGCACTAGATGCACTTACAATCTCCCCCTTTTTGGTGATTGATGACAAACTAGTTGAAGTTTTCAACGGGGAATATAATATGTGAAATTGTAAAGGATAAGGAATTGTCTTCATAAGTTGCAAGGGCTCCCCCTGAAGATGTGCATATAAGTAATTTGCTTTTGGAATGCAAATGCACATGGCAGGTTGTACTTGTGGAGATCCTCTTCAACTTATGATGACAATTCATCATGCATGAAAGGTATGTGAAGATAATGACATGCATAATGAAAAATGGATATCTGCAAAATGATCTAAGTGCGGAATTTATCGTCGCACATGCGGGATTTATCATCGCATCACAAAATAGCAAATAAGTAGCAGACGACCATCGAGTTTAAGTGTTACAACTCAAAAAACCAAATGTATCAAAACGAGAGTTGTAAACACTAGGCAAAACATAAAGTAACCGCCCATATGGACCCGCTTGAAGACTATCAAACTCATATGCTTCTCCCCCTTTTGTCAGTGAGGACCAAAAAGGTTGGAAGACATAGAGCATCTACTCGTTCCCATGAAGAGTAGGTGAAGCAGTAGGGTCATCGGTGGTGTTCGGCGGTGTAGAAGAACTTGGGGCAGTATCGAGGCGTGCAGAAGTAGGGGGCGGTGAAGTGGCATCATCTTCGTCCTCGATCACTCTGGCATTCACAGTTGCCGCAGAGGAAGAGAACTCAGAGTCTTCAAGAGATGGAGTTCGTCGCAGCACAGCCCTTCGGGAAGGTGTGGAGTCAAACTTGAAACGTTCAGAGAAGCCATCCTCTTGAAGATCATCCTCAGAACACATAAGCGTCAGCCCTTTCCATGTACGCCGACAGGTTTCATGGGCAACAAAGGCATTCTTGGTGGCAAGATTGCGAATGCGGTTGACATCCACCAAGAGGCTTTGCATTTGGCGCTTCAGCCAGTCATGATGCCTATCCTGTTTCTGATGAAGAGTAACCAGAAGCTCTCGGTCATTGAGAACACGAGATCGCTTCTTGGGTCGTTGGGAAATAGTGCTTTCAGTGGCTTCAGTAAGAGCACGATGAGGTGTACGTGTAGTACCAGCCAGAGGATAAACACGAGTTACTACTTCAACTCCTTCAACGTTCTGAGTGAAACTTTGATGCTCCGCATTCTGAAGACTAAGAGGTTCCTTGGCAGGCTCTGGATAAATGGCTTCAACGGACATATCCACATCAGGCAGAAAGATCTGATGATTGCGAGCAGATGGCTGATATGAGATAGCTGAGTGGAGTTTAATCAGCCGCATTATCCATGGAGCGTAGAACTTCAAGCCAAAAAGATCAGATCCTGATGCAGCAAGTTGGCGGATGAAGAAGTCTTGTGCATTGAAGCATTTGCCATGAAGAATATAGAATACCAAAGTCTTCATTGCACCTTCCAGCTTTGCATGTGGAGAATATCCTTTGATGGGCTAGAGAGTTCGCCTTATAATGTGATAGATGGTCCTTGGAAGATACTCCAGGTCTTCAACAAAGAACTCCTTAGGATATGCAGCGTCTTGTGGCAAAGGCTTCATCATACTGAGCATCTGACTCATGTTCGGTTCAGGCTTCTGAAAGATGCTTTCCATAGCTTCACTGTGAAGCTGACAGCCAGGTTCATAGAGATCTCCAGGAGTGGGCAGACCAGTGAGCTCAATGATATCAAAGGCTTTGGCTTCATGATGAACATTTCCTGTCATCCACTCAAGGACCCAAGTCTTCGGATCTCTGTTGTAACCACGTATGTGAAGTGTGGCATAAAATTGGAGCAGCAACTCTTCATTCCAGTGCTCTTGGTCGGTGACGAAAGGCAACAATCCAACCTCTTTGAAGCAATCCAGAGCTTCTTCCAAACAAGGCAGACCAGCTATTGCTTTAGTGTCAAGACGCATATGTGGGAAGATGCGACCTTGATTGTACAGAATGCAGGAGTAATAGTTTCGCTGCGGATAGCTCCAGAACCGATCAGAAGATATTCGTTCCCTTGAGTAGGGGTTCTTAGAGCTATTGAAGAAGGTGTTGTCTGCTTTGAAGCCGTTGACATTGAAGTATCCAGGTGCTGTTGCAGGACCTGGAAACCTGAAAAACCTTGGCATTGGCTTCTGTACCTGAGGTCTATGCTCAATATGATAGTCAAACTGAGGACCAGCAGCAGGCGCAGGAACAGAAGCAGTAGCATCATTGGCTTTGCTGACTTCTGGTTCTTGGGTTGGTGTAGGCTCCACATTTGCTTCAGCCATGACAATGTCAGTGGCTTCATTGGTGTTGGTGGTGGCAGCCTCAAGATTTTCTACCTCCATTTGATGAGTTGGAGGGTCGGGCACAGACACGTTCTCCTCAAGAACAGCTTCTTCAGTAGTTGGGGGAGTAGGGGCATGTTCGTCTTCTTGGGTGTCGTTGGCTGATGCAGCCGGAATGTCTTCAGCAGCTTTAGCCTCAGACTCAGTGACTTGAGACCTTGGTCCTTTGCGAAGCCTGCGTAACGCTGGCGATGCTTTTGGAGATGGAGTTGGCTGGGTCTCAAAGTCATCTTCTTCTTCTTGCCGGGGTGGTGTGAGTTGTTGTTGTGGGTGATCATCCCATGATGCATCCTGAGCAATTGGCGTCAGAGGACGACCAATGCTGATGAGTTCGCTGTGCGTAAGCACAGGCGATGATACCTGTTGGTGCTCGATCAGAGGAAGAACTACATCATCGTCAACATTGTCATGGTGACCAATGTCTTTAGCAGCGGTGGGATCAGCTGCTGGAATGTCTTCAGCCTCATGAGCCTCTGTGAAAGCAGGCTCATGGACAGTCAGTTGGCGCTCTTGATGTTCAGCGGCAGGGCGAACCATGGAGATAGGTTCAACAATTAAGGGATCTGTGGGAGCAGCCCGTTCCTTCTTGGTTTTCCGCTTCTTCTTGGAGGGAGCAGCAGCAGAGGCTTCAGGATGTTTCCTCTTTCTGGCTTCAGCCTCAGCAGTCCTCGTCTTCTTCAGTTCTGAAGCGGTAGACCTGGCTTTTGGCTTCGAGCCAGTCATGCTGGTTGGGAAGACAATGGGATGTGCTTCCTGCCTTGGTGCGTCGGGTTCGGCCATAGCGGGCTTCTTCTTCTGCTGCTTTGCAGCCATCCTAGGGTCGATGCCAGGACGCCCAAGGGCCTTGCGCTTCTTAGCCTCATTGTAGGCTTGCACACACTTGTCAGCTATGCTCTTCATGTGCTCACGAGAACCTTGAGCTTCTTCACGCTTCTTGAGAAAGGTTTCTTTGAGCTCGTGCAGCATGATCTTGAAGTTCTTGACCTCTTGCACGCTGAGCTTGGCCATATGCTTCTTGAACTGAGCTTTCTCAAAGTCAATCTTCTGCTTCAGTTCGACGATGCGCTGGGCTATAGCTAACTCTGAAGCAATGGCGCCATGGAAGGCAACATTGAGGCCAATGGGAAGTTGCAGATCTTCAAAGCTGAGGTTGGGCGTGTCAAACCACTCATCGATGAAGTCGTGGATGATTGCCACGTCAAAGAGAGGCAAATTGTTGAAGATTTCTGCTTCTTTGCTCTTGATCAGTTGCTCAAGAGCGTCATCTGCAAGATCTTCATCACTGGACAGATCAATGGCATCATTGCGCAGAATAGCAGCAGCAGTCAGTTCTTGGCTGGTATGTGGCAGAGGCATCTTGACTCTCGGAGGCTTGGAGATGCGTGACAGATCTTCAGACTGCACACTGTCTTCAGGAGGTGTAGTAGCCAGTGGCTTCGCCCATGAGATTTTTGGTGCTGAGGCAGGCTTTGAAGCTTTAGGCAGCTTTGGCTTCTGCGACTTTGGAGTAGGAGCTAGGGCTTCATCAGTGTCAGCATCATCATCAGAATGATCCACTTTGGCACCTTGAACTGAGATGTGAGTGATGAGGCCATCCAGGTTGTAGAAGGGCCCAACAAGATTGGGTTCAGCTTCGCGGGTGCCATCTGCACGGGGAGCAGAGGGACCAGGGTTGAAGTCTAGTCCCAATGACTTCTTGTTCTGCTTCGCCGAATTCTGGGCAAACTGGAAGTTGCGCTTGAACAGATTGTCGTCATGACACCATAGCAGTGACGATGGGTCAGCATCCGCAGGCTGTGGTCCACGGACCATGCAGGGATAGAAGCCTTGTTCAATGGTTTCATCTCTGGACTTGGGTTGAAGATTTTTGTATAGGATGTCTCCCCATGGTCGCTTGATGGCATTCTTCTCAGCATATTCCTTTGTCACAAACCTGTACTTGAACCACTGTTCTGCCCAATATCGTCGAATCCATTGGATTCGTGTTTTGCGCTGATTGTAATCCTCTTCTGGATCTGTCTTGTACAGTTCTGAGAGGTCATCGGGCAGATCTCTTGACGTTTCACCTCGACGCTTTCTGCCACCCTTCCTTGCTGATTTCTCTGCAGCCATAAACTTTAAACTGAATGGCTTCAATACGTTCAAAGGCTTCAAGGGCTTTCGTTTGCTGGACAAACAGGAACTAGCTTTGGGAGAATTTATATGATGCTGTAAGAATTCTGCAAATGAATGCAGACTATGAGAACCAAGGGATTCTCCCACGGACATGTACCTGTGACAGCATTAAGGTGCGAGGGAAGGGGAAGAGGTCATATGCATTCTCAGAAGATTTTGAAGATAAATCAGTTTAGAAGACATTGACCTCATCGTGCGAAGACATTCACTCATAGATAAGGAGTTGGTTCCAGATTTGTACGAATCCACGGATCAGTACAAGTGAGGAATCTAACTACTTTGTGAAGCATAAGTGAACATACTAGGCATAATATGAGATGCAGTATGAAGTGGATCCAACATGTGTGAACATAAACTGCTTGTGGTAGAAAGTGACGAATCTATAGGATCAAAGGGGCCGTAAAAAGGAAGTTTTATTTACCACACAAGGCACTACTAGACGGAGTGGAAGAGGAGGCCGAGCAGTTCGATCGTCCGTGCCCTAACTTGGCGACGGAGGACACCTACGACGACGGCGGAGAAGAGATGTCCGCGGCCGGCGTGAAGACGGCGTCAGAAAGGTCGCGGCAGCTAAGCGCTTCATCACCGGCGTAGTCGAGGGCTAGCGGTGGCGCTAGGGTTCGTGCGAGAGTGGAAGAAAGGATAATGATAGTGGTAAGGCGTGTATTTATAGGGACAGGGACGACACAACATTATTACACAGGTGCCCCTGGCGATTCACATCTAAAGAACATGTGGCCATCATGCAACATATCGGAGGTTGTTCCACGTTCCCATGCACGCCTGGATTGTCGGTCGTTCCCACTTCTCCGGGTTTCAGGTGAAGGAATTAGCATTGAAAATGGACTTAATGTTTGTCTCTGTATCTTCTGCTGACAAGGACGCAGAGAAGACATTCGACAGTTTCAATAGAATGCATATGATTTGGAGAGACAGAGTTTGAGATAGAAAGCATAGAGAGGTTAGGGTCCAATCACATTCACTTAGTTCAAAAGATTCAATCAAGAAGACATAGCTATAAGTGAATGCTGTAGAGGACAGAACACTAGTATATATATATATATATATATATATATATATATATATATATATATATATATATATATATATATATATATATATATATATGATCAACATAATGAAGATAATCATGAAGACATGTTGAGATTGAAGCCAAACCAAATGTGAAGACACAGCAAATGTAACACCATGGGTAAAACACTTCAAACAGACGAATTTTGTGGTGGCGTTACCCACCGTATAGGAAGTATTAGACCCAGACATGGCGCACAATTATCGTGGCGCTCCGAAGTCAAATTCCACATTAATGTATTCACACTCAGAATGTATGTCTTTATTGATTGAAGATACTTTACTTCGTGTGTTGCACATCTAAGTCATCAATATGCATAAGTGTTAGGATGTGTGCCTTATCACAGGACATTTGAGGATTCCAAGATATTTAGCTCACACCGTAACTTGCAAAATTTCTTCCCATCCAAGGGCTTGGTGAAGATATCTGCCAATTGCTCTTCAGTGTTGACGTGTATGATATCAATATCTTCCTTCACAACATGATCTCTAAGAAAGTGATGACGAATTTCAATGTGCTTTGTCTTCGAGTGCTGAACTGGGTTGTTGGCAATCTTGATGGCGCTTTCGTTGTCGCAGTAGAGTGGCACTTGCTTCAGATGAATGCCATAGTCTTTGAGTGTTTGCTTCATCCACAGAAGCTAAGCGCAGCAAGATCCAGCAATAATGTATTCAGATTCAGCAGTGGAGAGAGATACGCAGTTCTGCTTCTTTGAAGACCAACATACAAGTGATCATCCTAGAAAATGACATGTGCCTGATGTAGACTTGCGATCCACCTTGTCACCAGCATAATCAGCATCCGAGAATCCAACCAGATCAAACTCTGAGCCCTTTGGATACCATAATCCTAGAGTTGGGGTGTAAGCCAAATATCGAAGAATTCGCTTCACAGCTAAGTGATGCGATTCCTTTGGTGCCGCTTGGAATCGAGCACACATGCAAACACTAAGCTTAATATCTGGCCTAGATGCACATAGATAAAGTAAAGAACCAATCATGGAGCGGTATACCTTTTGATCGAACTCTTTACCATTGTCGTAGGGACCCAGATGATGTTTGGCTGGCATTGGCGTCGTGAAACCTTTGCAGTCTTGCATACCAAACTTCTTCAGGCAATCTTTGAGATACTTCTCTTGAGATATAAAGATGCCGTTGCGTTGCTGACGTATTTGAAGACCAAGGAAGAACTTCAGCTCACCCATCATGGACATCTGATATTGCTCTTGCATCATATATCCAAACTCTTCACTGTATTTCTGATTGGTGCAGCTGAAGATAATGTCATCCACATATATTTGGCACACAAACAGTTCACCATCATATGTCTTCGTGAAGAGAGTGGGGTCGAGGGAACCAGATTTGAAGCCTTTGCTCTTCAGGAAGTCTTTGAGTGTGTCATACCAAGTCCGAGGGGCTTGTTTGAGGCCATACGGTGCCTTGTTGAGCTTGTATACCATGTCAGGATGTTTTGGATCTTCAAAGCCAGGCGGTTGTGCAACATGCACTTCTTCTTCAATCTTGCCATTGAGAAAAGCGCTCTTCACATCCATTTGATATAGAAGTATGTTGTGATGATTTGCATAGGCCAGCAGTATGCGTATGGCTTCAAGTCTAGCCACAGGAGCAAATGTTTCATCGAAGTCAATCCCTTCAACTCGAGTGTATCCTTGAGCAACAAGACGAGCTTTGTTTCTGACAACTTGACCATGCTCATCTTGCTTGTTGCGATATATCCATTTGGTGCCTATTATATTGTGCTTCCGAGGATCAGGACGCTTAACCAGTTCCCACACATTATTCAGCTCAAACTATTGAAGCTCTTCTTGCATAGCTTGAATCCATTCAGCTTCCATGAAGGCTTCTTCTACTTTCTTGGGTTCTGTTATTGAGACGAATGCGAAGTGCCCACAGAAATTTGCTAGTTGTGTTGCCCTTGAACGAGTGAGTGGACCTGGTGCATTGATGCTATTGATTATTCTCTCAGTCTGCACTTCATTTGCAACATGAGGATGTACAGGACGAAGATTTTGCTCTTGCTGATCATTGTCATTGTTAGAGGGATTGTCTTCAGGCTGAGCATTGTCTTCAGGTTGATCAGGTGCGGAGATGATAAGTTCTTCTTCAGGTTGAGCTTCAGAAGGTATGATTTCTCCAGTTCCCATAAGTTTGATTGATTCACTGGATGAAACTTCATCTAGCACATTTGGCAAGTGCTCTCTTTGTGAGCCGTTGGTTTCATCGAACCGCACATCCACTGTTTCAACCACTTTGTAATGAAAGAGATTGAAGACTCTGTAGGAGTGCGAATCCTTTCCATATCCAAGCATAAAACCCTCATGTGCTTTTGGTGCAAATTTTGAAGTGTGATGTGGATCCTTGATCCAGCACTTGGCGCCAAATACTCTGAAGTAACTGACATTTGGCTTGCCAGTAAGGAGCTCATAGGATGTCTTGTTCAAAAGCTTGTGAAGATAAACACAGTTGCTGATATGGCATGCAGTGTCAATGGCTTCAGGCCGGAATTTTCTTGGATTCTTGTATTCATCACGCATCGTCCGAGCCATCTCAACAAGTGTTCTGTTCTTGCGTTCGACGACGCCATTCTGCTGTGGCGTGTACGGAGCTGAGAATTCATGTGTGATGCCCAAAGTATCAAGATATGTATCAAGGCCAGTGTTCTTGAATTCAGTGCCATTGTCACTTCTGATGTGCTTTATCTTGGCGCCATAGTTGTTCATTGCTCGATTGACGAAGCGTCTGAAGACATCCTGCACTTCAGTCTTGTAAAGGATTATATGCACCCAAGTATATCTTGAATAATCATCAACAATGACAAAGCCATAGAGACAAGCAGTAGTAGTAAGAGTTGAGTAATGAGTGGGATCGAAAAGATCCATGTGTAGCAGTTCGAAGGGTTGAGTTGTTGTCATGATTGTCTTCGAGGGATGCTTGGCCCTCGTCATCTTTCCTGCTTCACAGGCACCGCATAAGTGATCCTTCTTGAACTTGATGCCCTCGATGCCTATGACATGCTTCTTCCTTGCAAGGGTGTGGAGGTTCCTCATGCCAGCATGCCCTATCCTTCGATGCCAGAGCCATCATTCAGAAGCTTTTGCTAGAAGACATACTGCAAGTTGTGGTCCTGCTGAGAAATCTACAACATACAAATCATCTTTTCGATACCCTTCAAACACTAGAGACTTGTCAGATTCCATTAGTACAAGGCAACGATATTTTCCAAACATCACAATCATGTTTAAATCACAAAGCATTGAGACAAACATTAAGTTGAAACCAAGGGATTCAACAAGCATGACTTTATCCATGTGTTGATCCTTTGAGATTGCAACTCTACCTAGACCCAATACCTTGCTTTTACCAGTGTCAGCAAATGTGATGTGACTTTTGTCTGATGGACGTAAAGTTGAGTCCATGAGAAGGCTTCGCTTGCCAGTCATGTGATTTGTACACCCACTATCAATAATCCATTCTGAAGCAGCTGGTGTCGTACCCTACAGTGCAGTTAGGGGGATAGGCTTCACAAAGAGAATTGTGAAGCAAAAACATTTGACGAACCAGTGGATTATTAAAGCTTAGATCGAGATTAGGACAGATAGGAGCAAGTTGCAAGCGATTCAGGAAACAAAGTACATAGTAAGACCATTTGGGCATTTGATCTTGCGCCCTACAAGATGTTTAAGGTCCCCAGCAATAGCGTCAGACGATTTTGGTTTTCGGCTGGAGACCTTTCCCTGCAAAAGAGAGTTAAGCTTTCTTAGCCACCCACATCTTCAGGGGTGGCTTTGAAGCAATAAGTCTAAGTGCAGCATCTGAGAACTTTGGCTTTGGAGCCCTAGCAAAAAGTCTTGCAGGTGGACAATAGTATTCATAAGAATAAGCAGAATAGTTCTTGGTCTTATGAACATGGCGGTGTGATGAACCGCGCTCATATTCATAGGCCTGAGTATGGCTTCCCTGCAAAACATTTGCGTTAGTGTGACTCAGGTGAGTCCTCTATCTGTATGAAGCCTTTGGACCATATGAGGCCTGTGGTCTGGGGTTTGTCTTCTTCACCTGTGGCGTCATGATGATATTCACAGGAAGATTCTCCAAACACCTTTTCAGCACCCAAATCTTCTTCATAGGCGGTCCATTCCTGTAGTTAGTACCAATATACCTGGCAAACACTTCACCATTCTGATTCTTAAACAGTTTATAGTTTGCATCAAAGGATTCATCAATAACAATGGGGTTAGCACAAGTGAAGCCAGATAGAGTGGATGGATCTGCTGAAGGTTCCTTTGCAGCAACCCATGTGGTTTTGGGGTACTACTCAGGTTTCCAGTAAGATCCATCAGCGTTCATTTTCCTTACGAACCCAACACCCTCTTTCCTAGGGTTTCGGTTCAGGATCTGCCTTTTGAGGACATCACATAGTGTCCGATGCCCTTTGAGACTTTTGTACATCCCTGTTTCAAGCAGTGTCTTCAACCTAGCATTCTCATCAGCAATAGCAGTGGTGTCCTCAGCAGAGGGGTTAGTTTCCACATAAACAGTTGAAGATATTGCAACAGTAGCAGCAGTAGAACATTCAGCAACAGAAGTAGCGTTATCACGCTCAATACATTTAAGACATGGTGGTTCAAATCCTTCCTGAGCTGAACTGATCTGTTCGGCGCGAAGTGACTCGTTTTCCCTTTGAAGATCTTCATGAGCCGCTCTCAATTTCTCAAGATCTTGCTTCCTTTGAAGATAATCATAGGAAAGCCTTTCATGAGCTGTTGAGAGCGTTTCATGACGACTTTCAAGTTCCTCATACTTAACGTGAAGATTTTTTATGTCTTCAATTAAGGACTAAGATCGAGTCATTTCAGCGTCTAACAGATCATCGCTTTTGTCTAACAGTTTTTGAATGTGTTCCATGGTTTTCTGTTGTTCAGTTGCAATTTTAGCAAGTGTTTTGTAGCTGGGTTTGGAAACACAATCAGAGTCATCGTCACTAGATGTTTGACAGTGAGTAGTGCGTGTGTTTACCTTGGCACCACGTCCCATGAAGCAGTAGGAAGGAGCGGAGTAGTCCTTGTCATTTGCATCGGTGTCGGTGATGAAGTCATTTTCTTCAGTGTTGAAGATGGACTTGGCAACGTATGCTGTAGCCAGACTTGCAATGCCAGAATCGGACTCCTCCTCAGACTCCACCTCCGCCTCCTCAGAAGCGGACTCATCCTCAGAGTCCATTTCCTTGCCAACAAACGCACGTGCCTTGCCAAATGAGCTCTTCTTATGTGATGAAGACTTGGAGGAAGACTTGGAAGAAGATTTTGAGTATTTCTTCTTCTTCTTGTCGTCAGAGTCATACTCCTTGCTCTTCTTCTTCTTCTTGTTCTCATTGTCCCACTGTGGACACTCAGAGATGTAGTGGCCAGGTTTCTTGCACTTGTGACGTGTTCTCTTCTTGTAGTCATGAGCAGAAGCTTCATCATTCCTTGAGCTTGATCGTGACGACTTTCTGAGGCCTTTCTTCTTGGTGAATTTTTGGAACTTCTTCACAAGCATAGCAAGCTCCCTTCCAATGTCTTCAGGATCATCAGAACTGCTATCAGATTCTTCTTCAGATGAGGAGACAGCCTTTGCCTTCAAGGCACGAGTTTGCCCATAGTTGGGACCGTAGATGTCTCTTTTCTCAGAAAGCTGAAACTCGTGTGTGTTGAGCCTTTCAAGTATGTCAGATGGATCGAGTGTCTTGAAATCAGGACGTTCTTGAATCATCAGGGCTAGGGTGTCAAACGAACTGTCAAGTGATCTCAGGAGTGTCTTGACGACTTCATGCTTGGTGATCTCAGTAGCGCCGAGAGCTTGAAGTTCATTTGTGATGTCAGTGAGTCGATCAAACGTGAGCTGGACATTCTCATTGTCATTTCTCTTGAAGCGGTTGAAGAGGTTGCGAAGGACACTGATTCTCTGATCTCTCTGGGTTGAGACGCCTTCGTTGACCTTGGATAGCCAGTCCCAGACTAGCTTAGATGTTTCCAAGGCACTCACGCGACCATACTGTCCTTTGGTCACATGACCACAGATGATATTCTTGGCAGTAGAGTCCAGTTGAACGAACTTCTTGACATCAGCGGCAGTGACACCTTCTCCAGCCTTGGGAACGCCGTTCTTGACGACATACCATAGGTCGACATCAATGGCTTCAAGATGCATGCGCATCTTATTCTTCCAGTAGGGATATTCAGTTCCATTGAAGACGGGGCACGCAGCGGAGACTTTAATTATCCCTGCAGTCGACATAGCTAAAACTCCAGGTGGTTAAACCGAATCACACAGAACAAGGGAGTACCTTGCTCTGATACCAATTGAAAGTGCTAGTGATCGACTAGAGGGGGGTGAATAGGCGATTTTTATGAAAGTCTTGAAAACATGTGAGTTTCGAAGACAAACGATAGAAATAAACCTATTATCATGCAGTGGAAGGTAGACTACACTAGGCAAACCATAGTCATGTATTTAATGAAGTGAAAGCACAATGACAAATAGCAGCTAGGCAGTAAGGATCAGGTAGGAGGATGTTGAGAAGCCAATCAGTACACGTAATCACTTAGTGAAGTCAAATGGTGATGCTATCGTACAATGACTTCACAAGAACCAACAGTAAGTAAAGAGAAGGGAAGGATAAACCAGTGACTCGTTGAAGACAATGATTTGTTGGACCAGTTCCAGTTGCTGTGACAACTGTACGTCTGGTTAGGGAGGCTGAGATTCAACTCAAAAGACCTCGTCTTCACCTTATTCCCCTTGAGCTAAGGACACCCAGTCCTCGCCCAATTACTCTGGTAAGTCTTCAAGGTAGACTTCCAAACCTTCACAGACTTCGTTCACCGGCGATCCACAATGACTCTTGGATGCTCAGAACGCGACACCTAACCGGCTGGAGGATTCACAGTCCTCAAGTGTAATAAGTCTTCAGATCACACAGACAATAAGACTTAAGTGATGCCTAACACTCTTTGGCTTTGGGTGGTTAGGGCTTTATCCTCTCAAGGAATTCTCTCTCAAAGGCTTCGAGGTGGGTTGCTCTCAAACGACAAAAGCCGTACTTTAACTCTGAGCAGCCAACCGTTTATGGTTGTAGGGGGTGGGCTATTTATAGCCACTAGGCAACCCGACCTGATTTGTTCGAAATGACCCTGGGTCACTAAGGAACTGACACATGTTCCAACGGTCAGATTTCAAACACACACGACAACTTTACTTGGGCTACAAGCAAAGTTGACTTGTCCAACTCTGAACAAGATTCCCTCTCATAGTCTTCACTCGAAGACATTGGATTTTGGTTAAGCATCACTTCAGTCATTCTGACTGGTTTTCTTGGACCCCACTTAACAGTACTTTGGTTCCTATGACTCAACAAAGAAGAAAAAGAACTACGAAAGATCTAAGTCTTCGCGCTCCATAGTCTTCATGCAATGTCTTCTCTTGTCATAGTCTTCAAGGTGAATGTATTCACTTACCACCTTTGACTTCAATGTCTTCATACATTTTTAGGGGTCATCTCTGGTAGGAAAACCGAATCAATGAGGGACTTCTACCTGTGTTATCCTACAATTCTCACAAACACATTAGTCCCTCAACTAGGTGTGTCGTCAATACTCCAAAACCAACTAGGGGTGGCACTAGATGCACTTACAGTTCAACTCCCTCTAAATTAGCAATGTGGGACTAAACTTTTGTTCCACCTCTTGCCTTGCACAACTGGGCTGCGTGGGCCTCTAGGATTTATTAGGAATTTCTGAAACTGCTATTGGACTAGGCCCAAAATAGACAAAATTCCAGCAATCCCCCACCAGATCCTAGAGGCACACTGTTGGGGAACGTAGTAATTTCAAAATTTTCCTATGCACGCGCAAGATCATGGTGATGCATAGCAACGAGAGGGAAGAGTGCTGTCTACGTACCCTCATAGACCGAAGCGGAAGCGTTGACGCAACGTAGAGGAAGTAGTCGTACGTCTTCCCGGTCCAACCGATCCAAGCACCGTTACTCCGGCACCTCCGAGTTCTTGGCACACGTTCAGCTCGATGACGCTCTCCGGGCTCTGATCCAGCAAAGCTTCGGGGAGGAGTTCCGTCAGCACGACGGCGTGATGACGATCTTGATGTTCAACCGTCGCAGGGCTTCGCCTAAGCACCGGTACAATATGACCGAGGTGGAATATGGTGGAGGGGGGCACCGCACACGGCTAAGGAACGATCACGAAGATCAACTTGTGTGTTCTAGGGTGCCCCCCTGCCCCCGTATATAAAGGAGCCAAGGGGAGGGGGCGGCCGGCCAAGGAGGGCGCACCAAGGGGGAGTCCTACTCCCACCGGGAGTAGGACTCCCTTCTTTCCTAGTTGGAGAAGGAGAAGTGGGAAAGAGGAGGAAGAGGGAAAGGAAAGGGGGGGCGCCGCCCCCCTCTCCTTGTCCTATTCGGACTAGGGATGGGAGGGGCGCGCGGCCACCTCTTGCCTCCTTTCCTCTTCTCCCTTAGGGCCCATGTAGGCCCAATAATCCCCGGGAGGGTTTCGGTAACCCCCCGGTACTTCGGTAAAATCCCGATTTCACCCGGAACAATTCCAATATCCAAATATAGGCTTCCAATATATCAATCTTTATGTCTCGACCATTTTGAGACTCCTCGTCATGTCCATGATCACATCCAGGACTCCGAACAACCTTTGGTACATCAAAATACATAAACTCATAATGAAACTGTCATCGTAACATTAAGCGTGTGGACCCTACGGTTCGAGAACAATGTAGACATGACCGAGACACGTCTCCGGTAAATAGCCAATAGCGGAACCTAGATGCTCATATTGGTTCCTACACATTCTACGAAGATCTTTATCGGTTAGACCGCATAACAACATACGATGTTCCCTTTGTCATCGATATGTTACTTGCCCGAGATTCGATCGTCGGTATCTCAATACGTAGTTCAATCTCGTTACCGGCAAGTCTCTTTACTCGTTCCGTAATACATCATCTCAAACTAACTCATTAGTTGCAATGCTTGCAAGGCTTATGTGATGTGCATTACCGAGAGGGCCCAGAGATACCTCTCCGACAATCGGAGTGACAGATCCTAATCTCGAAATACACCGACCCAACATGTACCTTTGGAGACACCTGTAGAGCACCTTTATAATCATCCAGTTACGTTGTGACGTTTGGTAGCACACAAAGTGTTCCTCCGGCAAACGGGAGTTGCATAATCTCATAGTCATAGGAACATGTATAAGTCATGAAGAAAGCAATAGCAACATACTAAACGATCGGGTGCTAAGCTAATGGAATGGGTCATGTCAATCAGATCATTCACCTAATGATGTGATCCCGTTAATCAAATAACAACTCTTTGTCCATGGTTAGGAAACATAACCATCTTTGATTAATGAGCTAGTCAAGTAGAGGCATACTAGTGACACTCTGTTTGTCTATGTATTCACACATGTATTATGTTTCCGGTTAATACAATTCTAGCATGAATAATAAACATTTATCATGATATAAGGAAATAAATAATAACTTTATTATTGCCTCTAGGGCATATTTCCTTCAGTCTCCCACTTGCACTAGAGTCAATAATCTAGATTACACAGTAATGATTCTAACACCCATGGAGCCTTGGTGCTGATCATGTTTTGCTCGTGGAAGAGGCTTAGTCAACGGGTCTGCTACATTCAGATCCATATGTATCTTGCAAATCTCTATGTCTCCCACCTGGACTAGACCCCGGATGGAATTGAAGCGTCTCTTGATGTGCTTGGTTCTCTTGTGAAATCTGGATTCCTTTGCCAAGGCAATTGCACCAGTATTGTCACAAAAGATTTTCATTGGACTCGATGCACTAGGTATGACACCTAGATCGGATATGAACTCCTTCATTTGCTGCTTCCGAAGCAGCTATGTATTCCGCTGTCGTGGTTCTAAGTCTGACAGTAGAATAGGGGTAGTATAACGGAGCATGATCTATCGAGATGCATATGGGTGACACGGTGGTTTTAGCGAGTTCGGGCCTCTCACGGTGGAGATAACAACCCTACGTCTCGTGCTCCGGAGAGGCTTTGTTTTATCTGAGTATATATCCGGAGATTACAATGTGTGTGAGAGAGAGGAACGGATCCCCATGCCTGAGCTAAGTCCTGAGACTAAAGGTGAAAAGAGAGAGGTGGAAGAAGAGAACCCCCCCTTGGTCTAGTGGTGGGGGGTGGCTTATATAGAGTGCGCCACCCCCTCACCTCCTATGTTACAAAGTGGGGTATGAATGCCATAATGCCAGCCCACTATTAAGCCCTCACTATTAGAAAGATGCCGACTGCTTTGCTGCCTACTGGTCTTCGTATATCCGAGTGAGTCGTACGGTCGAGTGGTGAACTGTCATCCGAGTGGATGGTATGTTGCTTGGTCGAGTGGATGGCGTGTCTGTATGAAATTGACCTGGACCCACATGTTGTGTGGACCCCATGCTTCATGATATGTCGACCCTTCGTGGGCCTACCTGTTATGTATATCCCCAACATTAGCCCCCGAATCGATTGCGATTTTGCAGAACAAGTTGGTGTAAGACATAGTTTGGTCCGAGTGATAACAGAAATACTCGGTACATGTCGTCGCGCTTTCAGACAACCAAGGTTTGAACAAAATCTCAATGGATTCCGGCAACACGCTTCCCGACTGATCGAGGTAAGTGTCTGCGAGGAGCAACTTGGTGACATTCGTTCATCTCTCGGGAGAGGTTTAACTCGTGATCTGAGTATGGGTGTGTCATGAAATCCGTGTAACTAGATTGACACATGGACTGCTCTCTTAGAGAGATGCCATTCTTATCCCGGAGGAACGTCAATACGAGTCGGTTTTAGATCCACACTTGTGAGTTTCACACTTTGAGTCCTTGAAGAAGGCTCAAAACAGGTCCACGGAGGAGCGTTAAACTCGCCTTATAGAATATTTTTTTGGAGTGATTTGGAGCTGGGCCTACATCGAGTAGCTGATTACTCGGAATTTCTTCACGCCTGGAACGTGTCTTTGTTTGGCCGTCACTCGGGTTGGGCGGACCATTCCGAGTGGATACCATTCCAGTGGGGGCACGCTGAGTGCACCCACTGGGTGTAGTCCCCGAGACTGCCGTCGACTGCGGGCAGTCGGTGGGAGTCTTAGAGCCTGTCTTTTTGTTGTTGTTTGGCCGTCACTCGGACCGGGCTGACCGTTCCGAGTGGATGCCAACAGTCGGCGGGAGTCTTAGAGCCTGTCTTTTTGTTGTTGTTTGGCCGTCACTCGGACCGGGCTGACCGTTCCGAGTGAATACCAACAGTCAGCGGGAGTCTTAGAGCCTGTCTTTTTCGTTGTTGTTCACCACTCGGACTGGTTAGGCCGTACCGAGTGGAGATTACTCCAGTGGGGGCACGCTGAGTGCACCCACTGGGTGTAGTCCCCGAGACCGCCATCGACTGCAGGCAGTCGGCGGGGGTATGAGAGAACTAAAACTCTTCTTAGCTGGTACTGATCGAACTTGTTCTTCTCTGACTCGGAGGTCGAGTAATACTGGAGATGGGTTTGCATCAAGCAAAATGTTTCTTTCTGAGTTCTCTTCCAGTGGGGGCACGCTGAGTGCACCCACTGGGTGTAGTCCCCGAGCCTCTGTCGGACTAGATGAGTCTGGCAGAGGGTTTAAGTCTCTCGGTGAACCTCCATGCAGTTGGCACGGCAAATATCTTTGTCTGGAATTGAATCAATCGGATGGATGTGTAACGAGGTGGTTGTACGAACGACGTTCGACGAGTAAGGTCGCCTGTATTCAGTGATGGCGCTTCATTTATAGATCTTCGGTGAACCGAGCATGTATGGTCAGAAGAATATTCCTGATGTGATCAACAGGTTGACCAAATGGGCGTAACCCCTGAGGGTGACATGGCCAACTGCCGTGCGTAGCCCCCGAGTGATGCTCGAAGGAGGTAAGCTTGCTACAGAGTGTGATATGAGGTTTGACCATATGAGTAACTTAGCTGTTCCCGTGCTAGGGGTGTAGAGGTAAAGACATGCCCAACTGATGGTGACGCGCGAGGCGGCAGAGGGGCGATGATGTGTACAACCGAGTGACGATGCACGGGGCGGTCGAATGGTGATGACGTGTGAAGTGGTCGAATGTAGGACTACATATCTAGCCAAGTGAAGATGCACGGGGCAGCCGAGTGGTGAAGACGTGCACAACCGAGTGGCGGCGCGCGAAGCGGCTAAGGCGAAGTCGTGTGTCACCGGACAGTGAAAATGGTCCTCGGAGGACTTAGTCGAATGCTTTCGAAGCTTATGTAGTGACGAGTTTGGTGTAGTGTGGTTGCGACGCAACAAGACCGGCGTGAGAACTGAGTCTGAGTAGGAAAGAAGATGGCGTGCAGAGCATCTGGGTGATTATAAAACTTGTCCAAGTGGCGGATCGAATGCACTTGTTGAAGTGAAGGATCTGACTGGTGATGAAGTACTCGACCACTCAGGCGAGTGTCATTCCAAATGAGGTGCAGCCCCCGAGTGCGGCGTAGCCCCCGAGCATACTACAGGCTTCGACAACGGACATGCCGGAATATGAGAAATATAGTCTTGAATGGATGATTTGCAATTCATCGAGTCGGATTTGGGTAAAGATGAGGAGAAGCTTCCAAGTGATGCTCGAAAGAGGCAAACTCGCAAAAGAGTGAAGTGTGAAGTTTAATCATGAAAGGGACTTATCTGTCTCATGCCCGACGAGGTCTATATCATTGATACGATGAAGAGAATTCCATAGAGGGGTTGGCCGGATGTGTTTGAAGTCAACAGAGCGACAAGATCAGTGTTGTGGTGCGCTAGGACCAGTATGGTGACCGAGTCCGAGCAACGATGAAGTTGGCGCGTAGGGCCATCGAGTGATCGCGTAACTTGTGTAAAAAATGGCACAAGTCAACACAATAATTTCTTGAGGAAATTTGATGTGTGCTGGAATGATTTGTGTGAATAACACCCATAGACACCCGCTGGGAGTGCAAGGGGCTTGCTGGTTGACCAGCAAAAGTCTAAAAGAGCGAAGGATTCGTTCGCACTTGTCGAAGCGAGAGATCCTACTGACCTCGTTGGAATACTGGCTAAAATAAAACGGAAGTGTAGTGTTTCGACTGAGTTGCAGCCCCGGAGGACCGATGCAAACTCGAAATGAAGAACGACACATGGTGTTCGTGAACGATATGTGCGAAAAAATGGAAGTTGGGCTTGGGAGTCACATAACCAGTACTAAGCAAGTATGTGAAAATAAGCAGTCGAGCGTAGAGGTACACTCGGGAAGACGAAAATAACAGAATGCAAAATGACTTAGCTGTCTGAAGGCGCGCGGGGCGGTCGAGTGGTGATGAGGTGACCAACCGAGTGGCGACGCGCGGGGCAGCCGAGTGGTGATGTGATGACCAACCGATTCACGACGCACAGGGCGGCCGAGAGCTGATGAGGTGACCAACCGATGGCGACGCGCGGGGCGGTCGAGTGGTTATGAGGTGACCAACCTGGTGGCGACGCACGGGGCGGCCGAGTGGTTATGAGGTGACCAACCTGGTGGCGACGCACGGGGCGGCCGAGTGGTGATGAGGTGACCAACCGAGTGGCGACGTACGGGGCGGCCGAGTGGTTATGAGGTGACCAACCTAGTGGCGACGCGCGGGGTGGCCGTGTGGTCATGAGGTGACCAACCTGGTGGCGACGCACGGGGCGGCCGAGTGGTTATGAGGTGACCAACCTGGTGGCGACGCGCGGGGCGGCCGAGTGGTGATGAGGTGACCAACCGAGTGGCGACGCACGGGGCGGCCGAGTGGTTATGAGGTGACCAGCCTGGTGGCGACGCGCGGGGCGGCCGAGTGGTGATGAGGTGACCAACCAAGTGGCGACGCACGGGGCGGCCGAGTGGTTATGAGGTGACCAACCTGGTGGCGACGCGCGGGGCGGCCGAGTGGTGATGAGGTGACCAACCGAGTGGCGACGCACGGGGCGGCCGAGTGGTTATGAGGTGACCAACCTGGTGGCGACGCGCCGGGCGGCCGAGTGGTTATGAGGTGACCAACCTGGTGGCGACGCACGGGGCGGCCGAGTGGTTATGAGGTGACCAACCTGGTGGCGACGCGCGGGGCGGCCGAGTGGTGATGAGGTGACCAACCAAGTGGCGATGCACGGGGCGGCCGAGTGGTTATGAGGTGACCAACCTGGTGGCGACGCGCGCTGCGGCCAAGTGGTGATGAGGTGACCAACCGAGTGGCGACGCATGGGGCGGCCGAGTGGTTATGAGGTGACCAACCTGGTGGCGACGCGGGGGGCGGACGAGTGGTGATGAGGTGACCAACCTGGTGGTGACGCACAGGGCGGCCGAGTGGTTATGAGGTGACCAACCTGGTGGCGACGCGCGGGGCGGCCGAGTGGTGATGAGGTGACCAACCGAGTGGCGACGCACGGGGCGGCCGAGTGGTGATGAGGTGACCAACCGAGTGCCGATGCACGGGGCGGCCGAGTGGTTATGAGGTGACCAACCTGGTGGCGACGCGCGGGGCGGCCGAGTGGTGATGAGGTGACCAACCAAGTGGCGACGCACGGGGCGGCCGAGTGGTTATGAGGTTACCAACCTGGTGGCGACGCGCGGGGCGGCCGAGTGGTTATGAGGTGACCAACCTGTATCGTGTTTTTTTGAACCTAGGCGAGTACTGGACTGCATCTAAGCCCTCGAGTGGGAGGGTTGCTCTCCACTCGGCAGGATTTTTTTTAAACTTAGGCGAGTACTGGACTGCAGCTAAGGCCCCGAGTGGGAGGGTTGCTCTCCACTCAGTAGGATTTTTTTTTTAAACTTAGGCGAGTACTGGACTGCAGCTAAGCCCCCGAGTGGGAGGGTTGCTCTCCACTCGGTAGGATTTTTTTGAAACTTAGGCGAGTACTGGACTGCAGCTAAGCCCCCGAGTGGGAGGGTTGCTCTCCACTCGGTAGGATTTTTTTGAAACTTAGGCGAGTACTGGACTGCAGCTAAGCCCCCGAGTTGGAGGGTTGCTCTCCACTCGGTAGGATTTTTTTGAAACTTAGGCGAGTACTGGACTGCAGCTAAGCCCCCGAGTGGGAGGGTTGCTCTCCACTCGGTAGGATTTTCTTGAAACTTAGGCGAGTACTGGACTGCAGCTAAGCCCCCGAGTGGGAGGGTTGCTCTCCACTCGGTAGGATTTTTTTGAAACTTAGGCGAGTACTGGACTGTAGCTAAGCCCCCGAGTGGGAGGGTTGCTCTCCACTCGGTAGGATTTTTTTGAAACTTAGGCGAGTACTGGACTGCAGCTAAGCCCCCGAGTGGGAGGGTTGCTCTCCACTCGGTAGGATTTTTTTGAAACTTAGGCGAGTACTGGACTGCAGCTAAGCCCCCGAGTGGGAGGGTTGCTCTCCACTCGGTAGGATTTTTTTGAAACTTAGGCGAGTCCTGGACTGCAGCTAAGCCCCCGAGTGGGAGGGTTGCTCTCCACTCGGTAGGATTTTTTTGAAACTTAGGCGAGACGGATTCGCAACTAAGTCACCCACTGGGGGATTGAGAGCACATAAAAAGAAAAACAATCATTTATGAGATTGTAAAAACTGTGTCGCGGGGTTACCGAGTGGTGATGAGGCGACCAACCGAGTGACGAGGCCCGGAGTGGTCGAGTGGTGATGAGGTGACCAACCGATTGACGAGGCCCGGAGCGGTCGAGTGGTGATGAGGTGACCAACCGATGCGGGGCGTCCGAGTGACGTAGACGCGTCCCGTAGAGTGGCGACGCATGAAGCATCCGGATGATGTAGATGTGTGCCGTGGAGTGACGAGGCGCGTGGCGTCCTGGTGAAGTAGAGGCGTCCCGCGGAGTGGCGACGCGCGAGGCGTCCGACTGAAGTAGACGCGTCCCGCGGAGTGGCAACGCACATGTGTGCAAGTCGGATAAGTTGATGATGACGCGAGCAGCTTCATGACCTCATGCAGGACGACTGAGGACACGTCCGATCGAGCGATGATGTATGGGTGGCCGAGTGGTGGCGTATGAACGCCCGATTGCCAATGATCCGGTTTGGTCGAGTGAGCCAATCCCATCCGAGTGACGATGTCGACTGGTGGGAGTTGCTGCCAAGTGGACGATGCTGTAGTGTGCTGTTGACTCCATCGTACATGTTATCAGCGAGTGTTTGCCGTACGTCGGACCGAGGAACCCCCGAGGCGTCGTGCCAGAGGCCATTGGTCGTAGGATTATCCAACGCCTGCCGTTACGATGCATTGATGGGGTTGCCTACGTCCAAAACCTGTACACGCATGCAAAAAACTTAATTAGCGGTAATTAAGAAAGAAATAAGGCCGGTATTGCATGCGATGGAAGTTTCGGTCGTTTATCTCCTGCATGCGGTTTATTGCCACGTCGTGGGAGGTCCACTGGCTGGTGGAGATGACATGTAGTTAATTGCCAACGTCCAGAGTCTGCATGCAAGAGGTGTTAATTAAGCGAGAGTTAAAGCAATTCGTGCATGTAATGAACGTTTTCACGACCATTTATCTCCTGCATGCAGGACATAAATGGGAAGGAATTAAGAAAGGAAAGCAGAACTCCCTGATCGGCCATGGCGGCGGCAATTTTTGCGCGGATCCATCGCGAGGTGAGGCGGCCGCGGTGAATCCGAGTGCGGGTCGACGGGGTTCTCCTGCGAGGTTGCACAGGAAGAGCTTGAGACGGCGCTGAGTCGATCTGGTGACTGCATCCTGCAGTCGACCGCTCGGAGGAGCGCTGTGGTCCGGGACGTGGCCAGTCCAGACGTCGACGCCGCGTCGGGACCGTGCGTCCACTGCGGGGGTCGCCGTTGCGCAGTTGACTCCAGGTGTGTACCGCGAAGGCCATCGTCGAGCTGTCGCCTTCACCGTGCAGGTCGCTATTGAAAGATCAATTGGAGAAAAGAGCTGTTGTGGTTGGGCTCGTGGCCAGCATCCGTGCTCCTTTTTTTTCCTTTTGTTTGATCTGTACAATAGCAAAAACAAGATCCCAGGTGATTGTTCATACAGGAAGAAAACCAACAGACTTGTTAGATCGTCGATGATCGATTGTAAAGAATAAAATAGTATGGAATGGGACTTCATGATCCCTGTGTACGAAGAGTATCATGACTCCCTGTGAATGGAGTGATGTCCGAAACATCTTGGATCAGATCTTCCATTGATGATTGTTGATCGGCGGACAAACATTGAGAAAGAAAACCATTTGCATCATGGTTCGATAAACGCCATGCCCCACGGTGGGCGCCAACTGTCGTGGTTCTAAGTCTGACAGTAGAATAGGGGTAGTATAACAGAGCATGATCTATCGAGATGCATATGGGTGACACGGTGGTTTTAGCGAGTTCGGGCCTCTCACGGTGGAGATAACAACCCTACGTCTCGTGCTCCGGAGAGGCTTTGTTTTATCTGAGTATATATCCAGAGATTACAATGTGTGTGTGAGAGAGGAACGGATCCCCATGCCTGAGCTAAGTCCTGAGACTAAAGGTAAAAAGAGAGAGGTGGAAGAAGAGAACCCCCCCTTGGTCTAGTGGTGGGGGTGGCTTATATAGAGTGCGCCACCCCCTCACCTCCTATGTTACAAAGTGGGGTATGAATGCCATAATGCCAGCCCACTATTAAGCCCTCACTATTAGAAAGATGCCGACTGCTTTGCTGCCTGCTGGTCTTCGTATATCCGAGTGAGTCGTACGGTCGAGTGGTGAACTGTCATCCGAGTGGATGGTATGTTGCTTGGTCGAGTGGATGGTGTGTTTGTATGAAATTGACCTGGACCCACATGTTGTGTGGACCCCATGCTTCATGATATGTCGACCCTTCGTGGGCCTACCTATTACGTATATCCCCAACATCCGCTTCACACGTAGATCCCGCCACGACGCTTTGTTTAGAACTGCACCAACTGACAGCTCCACCGTTTAATGTAAACACATATCCGGTTTGCGATTTAGAATCGTCCGGATCAGTGTCAAAGCTTGCATCAACGTAACCATTTACGATGAGCTCTTTGTCACCTCCATAAACGAGAAACATATCCTTAGTCCTTTTCAGGTATTTCAGGATGTTCTTGACCGCTGTCCAGTGATCCACTCCTGGATTGCTTTGGTACCTCCCTGCTAGACTTATAGCAAGGCACACATCAGGTCTGGTACACAGCATTGCATACATGATAGAGCCTATGGCTGAAGCATAGGGAACATCTTTCATTTTCTCTCTATCTTCTGTAGTGGTCGGGCATTGAGTCTTACTCAACTTCACACCTTGTAACACAGGCAAGAACCCTTTCTTTGCTTGATCCATTTTGAACTTCTTCAAAACTTTGTCAAGGTATGTGCTTTGTGAAAGTCCAATTAAGCGTCTTGATCTATCTCTATAGATCTTAATGCCTAATATGTAAGCAGCTTCACCGAGGTCTTTCATTGAAAAACTCTTATTCAAGTATCCCTTTATGCTATCCAAAAATTCTATATCATTTCCAATTAGTAATATGTCATCCACATATAATATCAGAAATGCTATAGAGCTCCCACTCACTTTCTTGTAAATACAGGCTTCTCCAAAAGTCTGTATAAAACCAAATGCTTTGATCACACTATCAAACATTTATTCCAACTCCGAGAGGCTTGCACCAGTCCATAAATGGATCGCTGGAGCTTGCACACTTTGTTAGCTCCTTTTGGATCAACAAAACCTTCTGGTTGCATCATATACAACTCTTCTTCCAGAAATCCATTCAGGAATCCAATTTTAACATCCATTTGCCAAATTTCATAATCATAAAATGCGGCAATTGCTAACATGATTCGGACAGACTTAAGCATCGCTGCGGGTGAGAAGGTCTCATCGTAGTCAATCCCTTGAACTTGTCGAAAACCTTTTGCAACAAGTCGAGCTTTGTAGACAGTAACATTACCGTCAGCGTCAGTCTTCTTCTTGAAGATCCATTCATTCTCAATTGCTTGCCGATCATCGGGCAAGTCAACCAAAGTCCACACTTTGTTCTCATACATGGATCCCATCTCAGATTTCATGGCTTCAAGCCATTTCGCGGAATCTGGGCTCACCGTCGCTTCTTCATAGTTCGTAGGTTCATCATGATCTAGTAGCATGACTTCCAGAACAGGATTACCGTACCACTCTAGTGCGGATCTTACTCTGTTTGATCTACGAGGTTCAGTAGCAGCTTGATCTGAAGTTCTATGATCATCATCATTAACTTCCTCACTAATTGGTTTAGGTGTCACAGAAACCTGTTTCTGTGATGTACTACTTTCCAATAAGGGAGCAGGTACAGTTACCTCATCAAGTTCTACTTTCCTCCCACTCACTTCTTTCGAGAGAAACTCCTTCTCTAGAAAGGATCCATTTTTAGCAACGAATGTCTTGCCTTCGGATCTGTGATAGAAGGTGTACCCAACAGTCTCCTTTGGGTATCCTATGAAGACACATTTCTCCGATTTGGGTTCGAGCTTATCAGGTTGAAGCTTTTTCACATAAGCATCACAGCCCCAAACTTCAAGAAACAACAACCTTGGTTTCTTGCCAAACCATAGTTCATAAGGCGTCGTCTCAACGGATTTTGATGGTGCCCTATTTAATGTGAATGCGGCCGTCTCTAAAGCATAACCCCAAAACGATAGCGGTAAATCTGTAAGAGACATCATAGATCGCACCATATCAAGTAAAGTACGATTACGACGTTCGGACACACCATTACGTTGTGGTGTTCCGGGTGGCGTGAGCTGCGAAACTATTCCGCATTGTTTCAAATGTAGACCAAACTCATAACTCAAATATTCTCCTCCATGATCAGATCGTAGAAACTTTATTTTCTTGTCACGATGATTTTCAACTTCACTCTGAAATTCTTTGAACTTTTCAAATGTTTTAGACTTATGCTTCATTAAGTAGATATACCCATATCTGCTTAAATCATCTGTGAAGGTGAGAAAATAACGATATCCGCCACGAGCCTCAACATTCATCGGACCACATACATCTGTATGTATGATTTCCAACAAATCTGTTGCTCTCTCCATAGTACCGGAGAACGGCGTTTTAGTCATCTTGCCCATGAGGCACGGTTCGCAAGTACCAAGTGATTCATAATCAAGTGGTTCCAAAAGTCCATCAGTATGGAGTTTCTTCATGCGCTTTACACCGATATGACTTAAACGGCAGTGCCACAAATAAGTTGCACTATCATTATCAACTCTACATCTTTTGGCTTCAACATTATGAATATGTGTATCACTACTATCAAGATTCATCAAAAATAGACCACTCTTCAAGGGTGCATGACCATAAAAGATATTACTCATATAAATAGAACAACCATTATTCTCTGATTTAAATGAATAACCGTCTCGCATCAAACAAGATCCAGATATAATGTTCATGCTCAACGTTGGCACCAAATAACAATTATTTAGGTCTAATACTAATCCCGAAGGTAGATGTAGAGGTAGCGTGCCGACCGCGATCACATCGACTTTGGAACCATTTCCCACGCGCATCGTCACCTCGTCCTTTGCCAGTGTTCGCTTAATCCATAGTCCCTGTTTTGAGTTGCAAATATTAGCAACAGAACCAGTATCAAATACCCAGGTGCTACTGCGAGCTCTAGTAAGGTACACATCAATAACATGTATATCACATATACCTTTGTTCACCTTGCCATCCTTCTTATCTGCCAAATACTTGGGGCAGTTCCGCTTCCAGTGACCAGTCTGCTTGCAGTAGAAGCACTCAGTTTCAGACTTAGGTCCAGACTTGGGTTTCTTTTCCTGAGCAGCAACTTGCTTGCTGTTCTTCTTGAAGTTCCCCTTCTTCTTCCCTTTGCCCTTTTTCTTGAAACTAGTGGTCTTGTTGACCATCAACACTTGATGCTCCTTCTTGATTTCTACCTCCGCAGCCTTCAGCATTGCGAAGAGCTCGGGAATTGTCTTATCCATCCATTGCATATTATAGTTCATCATGAAGCTCTTGTAGCTTGGTGGAAGTGATTGGAGAATTCTGTCAATGACGCTATCATCCGGAAGATTAGCTCCCAGCTGAATCAAGTGATTACAATACCCAGACATCTTGAGTATATGCTCACTGACAGAACTATTCTCCTCCATCTTGCAGCTATAGAATTTATTGGAGACTTCATATCTCTCAATCCGGGCATTCTGCTGGAATATTAACTTCAACTCCTGGAACATCTCATATGCCCCATGACGTTCAAAATGTCGTTGAAGTCCCGGTTCTAAGCCGTAAAGCATGGCACATTGAACTATCGAGTAGTCACCAGCTTTGCTCTGCCAGACGTTCTTAACATTGTCAGTTGCATCAGCAGCAGGCCTGGCACCCAGCGGTGCTTCCAGGACGTAACTCTTCTGTGCAGCAATGAGGATAATCCTCAAGTTACGGACCCAGCCCGTGTAATTGCTACCATCATCTTTCAACTTTGCTTTCTCAAAGAACGCATTAAAATTCAACGGAACAACAGCACGGGCCATCTATCTACAATCAACATAAACAAGCAAGATACTATCAGGGACAAAGTTCATGATAAATTTAAGTTCAATTAATCATATTACATAAGAACTCCCACTTAGATAGACATCCATCTAATCATCTAAGTGATCACGTGATCCAAATCAACTAAACCATAACCGATCATCACGTGAAATGGAGTAGTTTTCAATGGTGAACATCACTATGTTGATCATATCTACTATATGATTCACGCTCGACCTTTCGGTCTCAGTGTTCCGAGGCCATATCTGCATATGCTAGGCTCGTCAAGTTTAACCTGAGTATTCTGTGTGTGCAAACCTGGCTTGCACCCGTTGTAGATGGACGTAGAGCTTATCACACCCGATCATCACATGGTGTCTAGGAACGACGAACTTTGGCAACGGTGCATACTCAGGAGAACACTTTTTATCTTGAAATTTAGTGAGAGATCATCTTATAATGCTACCGTTAATCAAAGCAAGATAAGATGCATAAAAGATAAACATCACATGCAATCAATATAAGTGATATGATATGGCCATCATCATCTTGTGCTTGTGATCTCCATCTTGTTGGAAATATGCCCTAGAGGCAATAATAAAAGCATTATTATTATATTTCCTTGTTCATGATAATTGTCTTTATTCATGCTATAATTGTGTTATCCGGAAATCGTAATACATGTGTGAATAACAGACACCAACATGTCCCTAGTAAGCCTCTAGTTGACTAGCTCGTTGATCAACAGATAGTCATGGTTTCCTGACTATGGACATTGGATGTCATTGATAACGAGATCACATCATTAGGAGAATGATGTGATGGACAAGACCCAATCCTAAACATAGCATAAGATCGTGTAGTTCGTTTGCTAGAGTTTTCCAATGTCAAGTATCCTTTCCTTAGACCATGAGATTGTGTAACTCCAGGATACCGCAGGAGTGCTTTGGGTGTACCAAACGTCACAACGTAACTGGGTGACTATAAAGGTATACTAGGGTATCTCCGAAAGTGTCTGTTGGGTTGACACGGATCAAGACTGGGATTTGTCACTCCGTATGACGGAGAGGTATCACTAGGCCCACTCGGTAATGCATCATCATAATGAGCTCAAAGTGACCAAGTGTCTGGTCACGGGATCATGCATTACGGTACGAGTAAAGTGACTTGCCGGTAACGAGATTGAACGAGGTATTGGGATACCGACGATCGAATCTCGGTCAAGTAACATATCGATTGACAAAGGGAATTGCATACGGGGTTGCTTGAATCCTCGACATCGTGGTTCATCTGATGAGATCATCGTGGAGTATGTGGGAGCCAACATGGGTATCCAGATCCCGCTGTTGGTTATTGACCGGAGAGTCGTCTCGGTCATGTCTACATATCTCCCGAACCCGTAGGGTCTACACACTTAAGGTTCAGTGACGCTAGGGTTGTAGGGATATGTATATGCAGTAACCCGAATGTTGTTCGGAGTCCCGGATGAGATCCCGGACGTCACGAGGAGTTCCGGAATGGTCCGGAGGTAAAGAATTATATATAGGAAGTGCTATTTCGGCCATCGGGACAAGTTTCGGGGTTATCGGTATTGTATCGGGACCACCGGAAGGGTCCCGGGGGCCCACCGGGTGGGGCCACCTGCCCCGGGGGGCCACATGGGCTGTAGGGGGTGCACCTTGGCCTACATGGGCCAAGGGCACCAGCCTCAAAGGGCCCATGCGCCTAGGGTTTCACAAAAGGGAAGAGTCCCAATAGTGGAAGGCACCTCCTAGGTGCCTTGGGGGGGAGGGAAACCTCCCTTGGCCGCCGCCCCCCTAGGAGATTGGATCTCCTAGGGCCGGCGCCCCCCCCCTTGGCCCTCCTATATATAGTGGGGGAAGGAGGGCTTTCTCAGACACACCTTTGGTTGCCTCCTTCTCCCTCTCCAACACCTTCTCCTCCTCCATAGTGCTTGGCGAAGCCCTGCCGGAGTACTGCAGCTCCATCATCACCACGCCGTCGTGCTGCTGCTGGTGCCATCTCCCTCAACCTCTCCTTCCCCCTTGCTGGATCAAGAAGGAGGAGACGTGGCTGTTCCGTACGTGTGTTGAACGCGGAGGTGCCGTCCGTTCGGTGCTAGGATCTTCGGTGATTCGAATCACGTCGAGTACGACTACCTCATCCCCGTTCTTTGAACGCTTCCGCTCGCGATCTACAAGGTACGTAGATGCATCTAATCACTCGTTGATAGATGAACTCCTAGATGGATCTTGGTGAAACCGCAGGAAAATTTTGTTTTCTGCTACGTTCCCCATCAGTGGCATCATGAGCTAGGTCTATGCGTAGTTCTTCTTGCGCGAGTAGAACACAATTTGTTGTGGGCATAGATGTTGTCAACTTTCTTGCCGCTACTAGTCTTATCTTGCTTCAACGGTATTGTGGGATGAAGCGGCCCGGACCAACCTTACACGTATGCTTACGTGAGACCGGTTCCACCGACTAACATGCACTAGTTGCATAAGGTGGCTGGCGGGTGTCTGTCTCTCCTACTTTAGTTGGAGCGGATTCGATGAAAAGGGTCCTTATGAAGGGTAAATAGAAGTTGACAAATCACGTTGTGGCTTTCACGTAGGTAAGAAAACGTTCTTGCTAGAACCCTACTTCAGCCACGTAAAACTTGCAACAACAATTAGAGGACGTCTAACTTGTTTTTGCAGCAAGTGCTTTGTGATATGATATGGCCAAAGTTGTTATGAATGATGAACGATGTATATGTGATGTATGAGTTGTTCATGCTATTGTAATAGGAATCACGACTTGCATGTCGATGAGTATGACAACCGGCAGGAGCCATAGGAGTTGTCTTTATTTTTATTTTTATATGACCTGCATGTCATTAAGAAATGCCATGTAAATTACTTTACTTTATTGCTAAACGCGTTAGCCATAGTAGTAGAAGTAATAGTTGGCGGGCAACTTCATGGAGATACGATGATGGAGATCATGATGATGAAGATCATGGTGTCAAGCCGGTGACAAGATGATCATGGAGCCCCAAGATGGAGATCAAAGGAGCTATGTGATATTGGCCATATCATGTCACTATTATTATTTGATTGCATGTGATGTTTATCATGGTTTGCATCTTGTTTGCTTAGAACGACGGTAGTAAATAAGATGATCCCTCATAATAATTTCAAGAAAGTGTTCCCCCTAACTGTGCACCATTGCGGCAGTTCGTTGTTTCAATGCACCACGTGATGATCGGGTGTTTGATTCAAGACATTCACATACAACGGGTGTAAGACAGATTTACACATGCAAACACTTAGGTTGACTTGACAAGCCTAGCATGTGTATAGACATGGCCTCGGAACACAGAAGACCGAAAGGTCGAGCATGAGTCGTATAGAAGATACGATCAACATGAAGATGTTCACCGACGTTGACTAGTCCGTCTCACGTGATGATCGGACATGGCCTAGTTGACTCGGATCATGTTATACTTAGATGACTAGAAGAGGGATGTCTACCTAAGTGGGAGTTCATTGAATAATTTGATTAGATGAACTTAATTATCATGAACTTAGTCTAAAATCTTTACAATATGTCTTGTAGATCAAATGGCCAACGTAATCCTCAACTTCAACGCGTTCCTAGAGAAAACCAAGCTGAAAGACGATGGCAGCAACTATACGGACTGGGTCCGGAACCTGAGGATCATCCTCATAGCTGCCAAGAAAGATTATGTCCTACAAGCACCGCTAGGTGATCCACCCGTCCCATAGAACCAAGACGTTATGAATGCTTGGCAGACACGTGCTGATGACTACTCCCTCGTTCAGTGCGGCATGCTTTACAGCTTAGAGCCGGGACTCCAAAAGCGTTTTGAGAGACATGGAGCATATGAGATGTTCGAAGAGCTGAAAATGGTTTTTCAAGCTCATGCCCGGGTCGAGAGATATGAAGTCTCCGACAAATTCTTTAGTTGTAAGATGGAGGAAAATAGTTCTGTCAGTGAGCACATACTCACTATGTCTGGGTTACATAACCGCTTGACTCAGCTGGGAGTTAATCTCCCGGATGATGCGGTCATTGACAGAATCCTCCAGTCGCTTCCACCAAGCTACAAGAGCTTTGTGATGAACTTCAATATGCAGGGGATGGAAAAGACCATTCCTGAAGTATTTGCTATGCTGAAATCAGCAGAGGTAGAAGTCAAGAAGGAACATCAAGTGTTGATGGTGAATAAAACCACTAAGTTCAAGAAGGGCAAGGGTAAAAAGAAGTTCAAGAAGGACGGCAAAGGAGTTGCCGCGCCCGGCAAGCAAGCTGCTGGGAAGAAGCCAAAGAATGGACCCAAGCCCGAGACTGAGTGCTTTTATTGCAAGGGAAGTGGTCACTGGAAGCGGAACTGCCCCAAATACTTAGCGGACAAGAAGGCCGGCAAAAAAAAGGTATATATGATATACATATAATTGATGTGTACCTTACTAGTACCCGTAGTAGCTCCTAGGTATTTGATACCGGTGCAGTTGCTCACATTTGTAACTCAAAGCAGGGGCTGCGGAATAAGCGGAGACTAGCAAAGGACGAGGTGACGATGCGCGTCGGGAATGGTTCCAAGGTCAATGTGATCGCCGTCGGCACGCTACCTCTATATTTACCTTCGGGATTAGTTTTAAACCTTAATAACTGTTATTTAGTGCCAGCTTTGAGCATGAACATTGTATCGGGATCTCGTTTAATTCGAGATGGCTACTCATTTAAATCCGAGAATAATGGTTGTTCTATTTATATGAGAGATATGTTTTGTGGTCATGCTCCTATGGTGAAAGGTTTATTCTTAATGAATCTCGAGCGTAATGCTACACATATTCATAGTGTGAGTACCAAAAGATGTAAAGTTGATAATGATAGTCCCACATACTTGTGGCACTGCCGCCTTGGTCACATAGGTGTCAAACGCATGAAGAAGCTCCATGCAGATGGACTTTTAGAGTCTCTTGATTACGAATCATTTGACACGTGCGAACCATGCCTCATGGGTAAGATGACCAAGACTCCGTTCTCAGGAACAATGGAGCGAGCAACCAACTTATTGGAAATCATACATACGGATGTGTGCGGTCCAATGAGTGTTGAGGCTCGCGGTGGCTATCGTTATGTTCTCACCCTCACCGATGACTTGAGTAGATATGGGTATGTCTACTTAATGAAACACAAGTCTGAAACCTTTGAAAAGTTCAAGGAATTTCAGAGTGAGGTTGAGAATCAATGTGACAGGAAAATCAAGTTTCTACGATCAGATCGTGGAGGAGAATACTTGAGTCACGAATTTGGCACACACTTAAGAAAATGTGGAATAGTTTCACAACTCACGCCGCCTGGAACACCTCAGCGTAATGGTGTGTCCGAACGTCGTAATCGCACTCTATTAGATATGGTACGATCTATGATGTCTCTTACCGATTTACCGCTATCTTTTTGGGGCTATGCTTTAGAGACTGCCGCATTCACTTTAAATAGCGCTCCGTCGAAATCTGTTGAGACGACACCGTTTGAATTATGGTTTGGGAAGAAACCTAAGCTGTCGTTTCTAAAAGTTTGGGGATGCGATGCTTATGTCAAGAAACTTCAACCTGAAAAGCTCGAACCCAAGTCGGAAAAATGCGTCTTCATAGGATACCCTAAAGAAACTATTGGGTATACCTTCTACCTCAGATCCGAAGGCAAGATCTTTGTTGCCAAGAATGGATTCTTTCTAGAGAAAGAGTTTCTCTCGAAAGAAGTAAGTGGGAGGAAAGTAGAACTTGATGAAGTGTTACCTCTTGAACCAGAAAATGGCACAACTCAAGAAAATGTTCCTGAGGTGTCTGCACCAACTAGAGAGGAAGTTATTGATGATGATCAAGATACTTCTGATCAAGCTCCTACTGAAATTCGAAGGTCCACAAGGACACGTTCCGCACCAGAGTGGTACGGCAACCCTGTCTTGGAAATCATGTTGTTAGACAACGGTGAACCTTCGAACTATGAAGAAGCGATGGCGGGCCCGGATTCCAACAAATGGCTAGAAGCCATGAAATCCGAGATAGGATCCATGTATGGAAACGAAGTATGGACTTTGACTGACTTGCCCGTTGAACGGCGAGCCATAGAAAATAAATGGATCTTTAAGAAGAAGACAGTCGCGAATGGTAATGTGACCATCTATAAAGCTAGGCTTGTCGCTAAGGGTTATCGACAAGTTCAAGGGGTTGACTACGATGAGACTTTCTCACCGGTAGGGAAGCTAAAGTCCGTCCGAATCATGTTAGCAATTGCCGCATTCTATGATTATGAAATATGGCAAATGGACGTCAAAACGGCATTCCTTAATGGTTTCCTTAAGGAAGAATTGTATATGATGCAGCCGGAAGGTTTTGTCGATCCTAAGAATGCTAACAAGGTGTGCAAGCTCCAACGCTCGATTTATGGGCTGGTGCAAGCATCTCGGAGTTGGAACATTCGATCTGATGAGATGATCAAAGCGTTTGGGTTTACGCAAACTTATGGAGAAGCCTGCGTTTACAAGAAAGTGAGTGGGAGCTCTGTAGCATTTCTCATACTATATGTAGATGACATACTTTTGATGGGAAATGATATAGAACTTTTGGACAGCATTAAGGCCTACTTGAATAAGAGTTTTTCAATGAAGGACCTTGGAGAAGCTGCTTATATATTAGGCATCAAGATCTATAGGGATAGATCGAGACGCCTCATAGGTCTTTCACAAAGCACATACCTTGATAAGATTTTGAAGAAGTTCAAAATGGATCAGTCCAAGAAAGGGTTCTTGCCTGTTTTGCAAGGTGTGAGATTGAGCTCGGCTCAAAGACCGACCATGGCAAAAGATAAAGAAGAGATGAGTGTCATCCCCTATGCTTCAGCCATAGGTTCTATTATGTATGCCATGCTGTGTACCAGACCTGATGTAAACCTTGCCGTAAGTTTGGTAGGAAGGTACCAAAGTAATCCCGGCAAGGAACACTGGACAGCGGTCAAGAATATCCTGAAGTACCTGAAAAGGACTAAGGAAATGTTTCTCGTTTATGGAGGTGACGAAGAGCTCGTCGTAAAGGGTTACGTCGACGCTAGCTTCGACACAGATCTGGATGACTCTAAGTCACAAACCGGATACGTGTATATTTTGAATGGTGGAGCAGTAAGCTGGTGCAGCTGCAAGCAGAGCGTCGTGGCGGGATCTACATGTGAAGCGGAGTACATGGCAGCCTCAGAGGCAGCACATGAAGCAATATGGGTGAAGGAGTTCATCACCGACCTAGGAGTCATACCCAATGCGTCGGGGCCAATCAAACTCTTCTGTGACAACACTGGAGCTATTGCACTTGCCAAGGAGCCCAGGTTTCACAAGAAGACAAGGCACATCAAGCGTCGCTTCAACTCCATTCGTGAAAATGTTCAAGATGGAGACATAGAGATTTGTAAAGTACATACGGACCTGAATGTAGCAGATCCGTTGACTAAACCTCTCCCTAGGGCAAAACATGATCAACACCAGAATTCCATGGGTGTTCGATTCATCACAATGTAACTAGATTATTGACTCTAGTGCAAGTGGGAGACTGTTGGAAATATGCCCTAGAGGCAATAATAAAAGCATTATTATTATATTTCCTTGTTCATGATAATTGTCTTTATTCATGCTATAATTGTGTTATCCGGAAATCGTAATACATGTGTGAATAACAGACACCAACATGTCCCTAGTAAGCCTCTAGTTGACTAGCTCGTTGATCAACAGATAGTCATGGTTTCCTGACTATGGACATTGGATGTCATTGATAACGAGATCACATCATTAGGAGAATGATGTGATGGACAAGACCCAATCCTAAACATAGCATAAGATCGTGTAGTTCGTTTGCCAGAGTTTTCCAATGTCAAGTATCCTTTCCTTAGACCATGAGATCGTGTAACTCCTGGATACAGTAGGAGTGCTTTGGGTGTACCAAACGTCACAACGTAACTGGGTGACTATAAAGGTATACTACGGGTATCTCCGAAAGTGTCTGTTGGGTTGACACGGATCAAGACTGGGATTTGTCACTCCGTATGACGGAGAGGTATCACTGGGCCCACTCGGTAATGCATCATCATAATGAGCTCAAAGTGACCAAGTGTCTGGTCACGGGATCATGCATTACTATACGAGTAAAGTGACTTGCCGGTAACGAGATTGAACGAGGTATTGGGATACCGACGATCGAATCTCGGGCAAGTAACATATCGATTGACAAAGGGAATTGCATACGGGGTTGCTTGAATCCTCGACATCGTGGTTCATCCGATGAGATCATCGTGGAGTATGTGGGAGCCAACATGGGTATCCAGATCCCGCTGTTGGTTATTGACCGGAGAGTCGTCTCGGTCATGTCTACATATCTCCCGAACCCGTAGGGTCTACACACTTAAGGTTCGGTGACGCTAGGGTTGTAGGGATATGTATATGCAGTAACCCGAATGTTGTTCGGAGTCCCAAATGAGATCCCGGACGTCACGAGGAGTTCCGGAATGGTCCGGAGGTAAAGAATTATATATAGGAAGTGCTATTTTGGCCATCGGGACAAGTTTCGGGGTTATCGGTATTGTACCGGGACCACCGGAAGGGTCCCGGGGGCCCACCGGGTGGGGCCACCTGCCCCGGGGGGCCACATGGGCTGTAGGGGGTGCGCCTTGGCCTACATGGGCCAAGGGAACCAGCCCCAAAGGGCCCATGCGCCTAGGGTTTCACAAAAGGGAAGAGTCCCAATAGTGGAAGGCACCTCCTAGGTGCCTTGGGGGGGAGGGAAACCTCCCTTGGCCGCCGCCCCCCTAGGAGATTGGATCTCCTAGGGCCGGCGCCCCCCCTTGGCCCTACTATATATAGTGGGGGAAGGAGGGCTTTCTCAGACACGCCTTTGGTTGCCTCCTTCTCCCTCTCCAACACCTTCTCCTCCTCCATAGCGCTTGGCGAAGCCCTACCGGAGTACTGCAGCTCCATCATCACCACGCCGTCGTGCTGCTGCTGGTGCCATCTCCCTCAACCTCTCCTTCCCCCTTGCTAGATCAAGAAGGAGGAGGCGTGGCTGTTCCGTACGTGTGTTGAACGCGGAGGTGCCGTCCGTTCGGTGCTAGGATCTTCGGTGATTCGAATCACGTCGAGTACGACTACCTCATCCCCGTTCTTTGAATGCTTCCGCTCGCGATCTACAAGGTACGTAGATGCATCTAATCACTCGTTGCTAGATGAACTCCTAGATGGATCTTGGTGAAACCGTAGGAAAATTTTGTTTTCTGCTACGTTCCCCAACACATCTCCGAAGCACCGTCATGATCCCCATCGTCACCGGCGCGACACCTTGATCTCCATCGTAGCATCATTGTCGTCTCGCCAATCTTATGCTTCTACGACTATCGCTACCGCTTAGTGATAAAGTAAAGCATTACAGGGCGATTGCATTGCATACAATAAAGCGACAACCATATGGCTCCTGCCAGTTGCCGATAACTTGGTTACAAAACATGATCATCTCATACAATAAAATTTAGCATCATGCCTTGACCATATCACATCACAACATGCCCTGCAAAAACAAGTTAGACGTCCTCTACTTTGTTTGTTGCAAGTTTTACGTGGCTGCTACGGGCTTAAGCAAGAACCAATCTTACCTACGCATCAAAACCACAATGATAGTTTGTCAAGTTGGTGCTGTTTTAACCTTCGCAAGGACCGGGCGTAGCCACACTCGGTTCAACTAAAGTTGGAGAAACGGACACCCGCCAGCCACATGTGTGCAAAGCACGACGGTAGAACCAGTCTCGCGTAAGCATACACGTAATGTCGGTCCGAGCCGCTTCATCCAACAATACCGCTGAACCAAAGTATGACATGCTGGTAAGCAGTATGACTTATATCGCCCACAACTCACTTGTGTTCTACTTGTGCATATAACATCAAACCATAAAACCTAGGCTCGGATACCACTGTTGGGGAACGTAGTAATTTCAAAATTTTCCTACGCACACGCAAGATCATGGTGATGCATAGCAACGAGAGGGGAGAGTGTTGTCTACGTACCCTCGTAGACCGAAGCGGAAGCGTTGATGCAACGTAGAGGAAGTAGTCGTACGTCTTCCCGGTCCAACCGATCCAAGCACCGTTACTTCGGCACCTCCGAGTTCTTGGCACACGTTCAGCTCGATGACGCTCCCCGGGCTCCGATCTAGCAAAGCTTCGGGGAGGAGTTCCGTCAGCACGACGGCGTGATGACGATCTTGATGTTCAACCGTCGCAGGGCTTCGCCTAAGCACCGCTACAATATGACCGAGGTGGAATATGGTGGAGAGGGGCACCGCACACGGCTAAGGAACGATCACGAAGATCAACTTGTGTGTTCTAGGGTGCCCCCCTACCCCCGTATATAAAGGAGCCAAGGCGAGGGGGCGGCCGGCCAAGGAGGGCGCGCCAAGGGGGAGTCCTACTCCCACCGAGAGTAGGACTCCCTTCTTTCCTAGTTGGAGAAGGAGAAGTGGGAAAGAGGAGGAAGAGGGAAAGGAAAGGGGGGGCGCCGCCCCCCTCTCCTTGTCCTATTAGGACTAGGGAGGGGAGGGGCGCGCGGCCACCTCTTGCCTCCTTTCCTCTTCTCCCTTAGGGCCCATGTAGGCCCAATAATCCCCGGGGGGGGGGGTCCGGTAACCCCCCGGTACTCCGGTAAAATCCCGATTTCACCCGGAATGATTCCGATATCCAAATATAGGCTTCCAATATATCGATCTTTATGTTTCGACCATTTCGAGACTCCTCGTCATGTCCATGATCACATCCGGGACTCCGAACAACCTTCGATACATCAAAATACTTAAACTCATAATGAAACTGTCATCGTAACATTAAGCGTGCGGACCCTACGGTTCGAGAACAATGTAGACATGACCGAGACACGTCTCCAGTCAATAACCAATAGCGGAACCTGGATGCTCATATTGGTTCCTACACATTCTACGAAGATCTTTATCGGTCAGACTGCATAACAACATACGTTGTTCCCTTTGTCATCGGTATGTTACTTGCCCGAGATTCGATCGTCAGTATCTCAATACCTAGTTCAATCTCGTTACCGGCAAGTCTCTTTACTCGTTCCGTAATACATCATCTCACAACTAACTCATTAGTTGCAATGCTTGCAAGGCTTATGTGATGTGCATTACCGAGAGGGCCCAGAGATACCTCTCCGACAATCGGAGTGACAAATCCTAATCTCGAAATACGCCAACCCAACATGTACCTTTGGAGACACCTGTAGAGCACCTTTATAATCACCCAGTTATGTTGTGATGTTTGGTAGCACACAAAGTGTTCCTCCGGCAAACGGGAGTTGCATAATCTCATAGTCATAGGAACATGTATAAGTCATGAAGAAAGCAATAGCAACATACTAAACGATCGGGTGCTAAGCTAATGGAATGGGTCATGTCAATCAGATCATTCACCTAATGATGTGATCCCGTTAATCAAATAACAACTCTTTGTCCATGGTTAGGAAACATAACCATCTTTGATTAACGAGCTAGTCAAGTAGAGGCATACTAGTGACACTCTGTTTGTCTATGTATTCACACATGTATTATGTTTCCGGTTAATACAATTCTAGCATGAATAATAAACATTTATCATGATATAAGGAGATAAATAATAACTTTATTATTGCCTCTAGGGCATATTTCCTTCACACACAAAATTTGCCTTTGGTTCCAAAACACTATTTTATATACCGGTACTGCAGTGGAGACTGTTAAGTTGAACTTCCACCTAGAACTCTATGCTACAATAGTAAGCAACTTGAACAGTGGACTGGGCCTTGAACTGCAAGTTTTCTGCGAATCTAGCTTCACATAAAGCCTTGACCGATACGTGGCTACCGTGGGTCTTCCCCGCGGGTGGAGCTTATGCGTCATACTCCGTGACCTTTCATGAGTTTACTAGAGAGAACCCTACTCTCATAGATTGCGACGTTTGACAATCAAACTCATATAGGTGTGTTCTTCAAAAGATGTTCTGCAGGATAACATCTCTGCTTAAATAAGCCACTTAGAACACATTAAGATATACATGAACCTGCCATGCAGATAAGGAGAGTATTGCATCTTCATGGAGTGGTATTGTGAATAGTAAGGATACTCTCCTCTCAGTTGACCAACAGCTTGTCTTCCACATCTAATTCACGGGATCTCCGATCACAAAGAATAGGTTACCACTGTGAACAACTCATATTGTGGGTCTCATACCTATCTCCCTCGATGCATTATCTATCACATTACGTGATAGACCCTTAGTAAAAGGATCTGCCAGATTTTTAGACGTTTGGATATAATCCAATGCAATAACTCCGGAGTTTTTCATTTTTCTGACAGACTTTAACCTTCTCTGAACGTGTCTTGATGACTTCATGTTATCCTTTGAGCTACTCACTTTCGTGATCACAGTTTGATTGTCACAGTTCATAAGGATACCCGGTACAGGTTTCTCAACAACTGGTAAGTCATTCAAGAGCCGACGAAGCCAATCTGCTTCGACCGTAGCTGTATCTAGTACTGTGAGTTCTGCTTCCATTGTTGACCTTGTTAAGATGGTCTGCTTGCAAGACTTCCAAGAAACAGCGCCACCTCCATGAGTGAATACATAACCGCTCGTGGCCTTTATCTCATCAGCATCTGAGATCCAGTTTGAGTCACTATACCCTTCAAGCACCTTTGGATGCCTGGTGTAGTGAATTCCATAATTTGCAGTGCCTTTCAAATAACGCAAAACTCTCTCTAGAGCTTTCCAATGCACATCTCCTGGTTTTGAAACAAACCGACTCAGTTTGCTAACAACAAAAGAGATGTCAGGTCTTGTAGCACTGGCTAAGTACATAAGCGAGCCAATAATCTGAGAATACTTCAATTGGTCTCTAGCAATTCTTCGATTCTTTCGAAGCAACACACTAGCATCATATGGTGTTGGAGAGGGCTTGCAGTCACTATAGCCAAAGCGACTCAAGATCTTTTCCACATAGTGAGACTGAAGCAATGTAATCCCACCATCATCGTCTCTCAACAACTTGATGTTCAGAATGACATCAGCCACTCCTAAATCCTTCATCTCAAAACAATGAGATAGGAAATCCTTGACCTCCTTAATAACATTCGGTTGGTTCCGAAAATCAGTATGTCATCAACATACAAGCACAGGATAACTCCCTCGCCCCCACCATGGCGATAGTACACACATTTGTCAGCTTTGTTCACAACAAAGCCCGCAACTGTTAAAGTTCTTTCAAACTTCTCATGCCACTGTTTGGGTGCTTGCTTAAGTCCGTACAAAGACTTCAGCAACTTGCACACTTTCCCTTCCTGACCATCTAGTACAAACCCATCTGGTTGTTCCATATAAATTTCCTCGTCCAACTCTCCATTTAGGAAAGCAGTCTTAACATCCATTTGATGAACGAGAAGACCATGCGAGGCAGCTAGTGAAAGTAGAACTCGAATAGTGGTCAGTCAAGCCACAGGTGAGTAAGTATCAAAGAAGTCTTCACCTTCTTTTTGGGTATAACCCTTAGCCACGAGCTGAGCCTTGTACTTTTCAATAGTACCATCAGGCCTAAGCTTCTTCTTGAATACCCATTTGCATCCTATAGGTTTGCACCCATAAGGACGATCAGTTATCTCCCAAGTTTCATTTGCCAAGATGGAATCCATCTCGCTACGAACCGCTTCCTTCCAGTAGTCAGCATCTTCAGATGCATAGGCCTCTGAAATAGAATTGGGAGTGTCATCTATGAGGTACACAAGAAAATCATCACCAAAGGACTTTGCAGTCCTCTGTCTCTTGCTCCTAATAGGAACTTCATTGTTCCCCTCCACGGGACTTTCAAAGTGTTCCATCGAAATTGTGGGTTCGGTAATTGTAACTGGTTTCTGATTCGATGAACTAGGCATCTCCTGATTAGATGAGGTAGCCATATCCTTCATGGGAAAGATATCTTCAAAGAAAGTTGCATCATTCGACTCCATGATCGTATCAACATGCACGTCAGGTACCTCAGATTTTACAACCAAGAATCTATAGCCAATGCTATGAAAAGCATATCCCAGGAAAACACAATCCACAGTCTATGGTCCAAGCTTCCGCTTCTTTGAAATTGGAGCATTGACTTTCGCCAAACAATTCCATGTTCGCAGATAAGAGAGTTTTAACCTTTTCTTCTCCCATTCCTCGAATGGAGTTATCTCTTTGTTCTTTGTGGGTACTCGGTTCAGGACATGACATGCTGTCAATATCGCCTCCCCCCATCATGCCTTGGAGAGACACGATGTATCTAACATGGTGTTAACCAAATCAGTTAGAGTACGGCTCTTTCTTTCGGCCGTCCCATTTGACTGAGGTGAGTAGGGAGGAGTCCTCTCATGGATTATACCATGTTCCACACAAAAAGTATCAAACTCATTGGAAAAATACTCTCCACCACGGTCGGACCTAAGCCTCTTGATTTTTTGATCAAGTTGGTTTTCCACTTCAGCTTTGTAGATCTTGAAAAAGTTCAAAGCCTCATCCTTAGATTTCAGAAGATACACATGGCAGTATCTAGTGGAGTCATCAATTAACGTCATGAAATATTTCTTTCCACCTTTTGTCAACACACCATTCATTTCACATAGATCTGAATGTATGAGCTCTAGTGGTGCAAGATTTCTTATTTCCGCAGTCGTGTGAGACTTACGAGGTTGCTTAGCTTGCACACACACTTGACACTTAGATCCCTTGACGGTGGTGAAACTAGGGATTAAGTTCAACTTCGCTAGTCGCGACATGCAACCAAAGTTAACATGACAAAGACGTGAATGCCACACATTGGATTCACTATTGTTGCAAATATGATTAACAACTTTATTGCAAACGTCTGATAAGGATAAACGAAACAAGCCTCCTAACTCATAGCCTTTACCAACAAAGGTTTCATACTTGGATATTACAAATTTATTCAACTCAAAAACAAGCTTGTAGCCATCTCTACACAGAAGAGATCCGTTAACAAGATTTTTATTAACGGAGGGGACAAAATGCACGTTCTTCAGCCGCACGATCTTCCCCGAAGTAAACTTCAGATCGACCGTGCCAACACCACGAACAGAAGCACTTGAACCGTTGCCCATCAGCACGGTTGAAGTCCCTGCGGTCTGATAAGACGAAAACATGGAAATATCACCGCATACATGCACATTAGCACCCGTGTCAATCAACCAGTCAGGAGAATGACATACTGAAAGAATAGTGGGAAATATACCATACCCAGCATCCTTCATGTCAGTGTCTCCAATGACAACATTAGCGGTCTTGCTGCCTTTCCCAGGATGACGCTTGTCATAGCGATTAGGGCAACTAGGAGCCCAATGATCAGGATCCCCACACACATGACAAGCACCTTTCTTCTTGCCATTCTTCTTCTTGAAGTTTGTGTGTTGTACAGCCTTATTCTTCCCATCAAACTTTGCTTTTTCATCAAACTTGCCCTTGTTCTTGAACTTGTGGGGCTGGAAGTTCTGCTTCTGTACCACATTGGCACTAGATCCTCCCTCAATACCTCGAGCACGTGTGTCCTTTGCTCTCGCCTTTTCTTCCACATCAAGAGTGCCAATGAGATCCGGGACGGAAAACTCCTGCCTTTTATGCTTCAGCAAGGTAGCAAAGTTTCTCCGTGAAGGAGGAAGCTTAGTGATGATACCTCCGGCAACAAACTTGTCCGGTAGCATACAACTGAAGTGCTCAAGTTCTCTAGCAAATGACTGTATCTCATGAGCTTGCTCAACCACGGAGCGCTCTTCAGTCATCCTGTAATCATAGAATTGCTCCATGATGTACAGCTCAGTGCCAGCATCCGGGACACCAAACTTGGCCTTGAGTGCATCCCACATATCTTTTCCATTGTCAATTGACGCATAAGCATCAACTATGTTCTCACCAAGAACACTCAAGAGAGCAGCCTTAAACAGAGTATCCATTTTCTAAAAAGCTTGTGCCTATTGAGCATCAAGCTCTCCTTCAGGTTTGCCGAGAGTGGCGTCATAGCAACTCATGGTTTGAAACCATAAGACTGCTCTCACGCGCCACCTCTTATAGTGGATACCCTCAAACATAGGAGGTCTTATGGAAGCAGCAAAACCACTTGGGGTAAATTGCCTATAATAAGGTTTTTGGATTGTTGGAAATATGAGCAATTTACCAAATGATTTTATTAACAGAAATACTAGATAAAGCATGACTAATATAGAAGAGATAAAACAAGTCATGTGTTCTGACAGAGAGAAGGTAAATAGCTTCTGCATATATGAACCATAGCCTATCATATCTAAAGAAGACAGTATAGCAAGTAGCATATATGAAGTAGAACCTAACATGTGTAGGACAAGGAACTGCGGCAGAACCTTTAACAGGAAAGACAAGTACACGTACGGGACAACAGCAGCAGAAGCGCTGGACTTGGGGTCGGTGTCCTCGCCTGCCATGTCGTCGAGGAGGTCGTGGACGTCGGGGAAGAAGTCGTCGGCGACCGGATCATCCGTGATGAAGCAGCCAGTAGTCGCGCTGCTCGCCTGCCATGTCGTCGAGGAGGTCGTGGACGTCGGGGAAGAAGTCGTCGGCGACCGGATCGTCCGTGATGAAGCAGCCAGTAGTCGCGCTGAGCGCTCCCCAAAAACCTTATCACCCTTCTCCCGTACATGACTCAAAAGGTGCGGTTTCGGAGCGACCTCTCTTATATAGGCACAGGAGAATGAGCGTGGCGTGCGGCGAAGGAGGAGCGCGCGTGGATGTCCCTTTTGTTCTCATGCTCATGCATGTGGGGAAAGAACCTCCCTTATAAAGAGGTTCAACTTCCTATAAACTAGCAATGTGGGACTAAACTTTTGTTCCACCTCTTCCCTTGCACAAATGGGCTACTTAGGCCTCTAGGATTTATTAGGAATTTCTGAAACTGCTATTGGGCTAGGCCCAAAATAGACGAAATTCCAGCAACATATACGTGAATTTTTGGAACCGATAGTACCTCGAGCTCGAAGTATCGATTCAGTCAAAAGAAACTCAGGATTCTGTTTTAGGTGTTGCCAACTGGAACGACCCATAGCCAAGGGATTGTGGAACTTCTGTCTCTATTGCATCAAGTCACAGCACAGTACAGAGTTACAAATACTACAGGTTCTGGATCTTAATACAAGCTGATGTGATGCCTAGGGGCACTTTTGTGGGTTCTATGGACAACCCGTAACAAAATTACGATTAAGAAGAAAGTCCCTAACCATCCCGCTGATGTGATTTTCAAATGCCACTTATTTTTACAGACGTGGATACCGTTGGGGAAGAAGCGCGATGTTGAGCGCATGACGGAGGCCATGATGCGCATCAAGACGACTCAGACTTTGGCAAGACAAGAACCGTCGCACGGATGAGATGCTTTTGGATAGCCTTTTGATGGCGTGGCGTAGTAAGGCTGGTTGGTTCCATGGTTGTAATATTTGAGCCTGCGTGCTCCTGAACCTTGTATTTGTGTGCTGATGGCCGTGCGGAATTGCTTATCGTCCTTTGTTATCGTCTTAAAATTTTATATGTATGGTGTTTTGTGGCTTTATTAATTTAAAGCCGGACGTTTCCAACGTTTTTGTTTAAAGAAAAATCTTAATCTATAGGTCATCTGAAGAAAATATAGCTCTTCCTCTCTTGTTAGGACGACACTTCATGTCTTCAACCATCATGACAGAGGTAATCAAGAAATCAGTACATAAGCATGAATCTGACATGTCCTTCTATCTGTAGTATCCCCATCTTCATGCCTCTGCTTGACATTTACTCCCTCCGTTTTAAATTACTCGTTGAAGAAATGAATGTATATAGAACTAAAATACATATAGATACATCTATACCTGCAACAAGTAATTCGGAACGGAGGGAGTACAATGAAAGAGAAGCCTATAAAAAATAAAACAACAAAAGCTAACACACACATGGCCTACACTTATAGTACCTTTCTTTAAAAATTGATCTACAATTATTATTTACTTCAACTATTTCAACAGCAAATATGCTAACCTTATAGATTTACCACCTATGGTACCAAAGAACAAACAAACCACTAAAATCCTGCAATATCTTTGAAAGGAATGGAGATGGACTCCAAAAAGAAGAAAACACCTAACCTGCTCTTAAGCAGTTGATGTACAAACTTGTGCGCTCTCAACATCAGAGCGAACATCGCCTTTTTCGGCAAGTTGCTCACTTCTGACATGAGTTTCAGCAGATTATCCTATAGACAGAAATATATTTTTAGTCTAACCTATTGATGGCTTCTAAGTCTAGCTTCTAACGGCGAGCATGGATTCCCTCCACTCGGCGTAATTTTCGGCAACAAAGCCTAGCTTGAAGGGAATGTGGTTGAGGATGTCCATGTTGTGGATATATAAGGGCGTCGGAGAAGAAGTGTCGCCAGACAAGGAGGCATCCATAGCGATTTGGCCGACGACGGGCATCGTGCGGAGATTAGAGGCGGCCGAGGCGGCGCTCATGGTGGACAAGGAGAAAAGATCAAAATCATTAATTAGGGGTACCCCTTGCAAAGGTCACCCTCACCTTCGCTGGTGGTGGCAAGTGACGAACTGCATGCACGTCACACGTTGCAACCTAGGATTTTTTTTTTCCTTTTTCAAAATGTAATTAGATCCATGTTAATAGGTTTCAACGATTTTTTAACAAGAAAACCGGGAATGAAAAGAAACTAGAGACAAAAATCGGAAACAAAAAACCCAAAAAAAAGGGACCAGGAAGCATGGTTGTGCTTTTACACTTTTTGAGGAAGAATAAATGTGCTTTTCCTTTTCGGCATGGATGCCCATTTTGCGCTTTTCCTTTTTTTAGGAAGCACAACAATGTATGTTTTTTCCTTTTCGGAAAGCACAATTATGTTCTGCGTCAAAATTGTGCTTTTTTCTTTTCGGAAAGCACAACTGTAATTTTTGCAAAAGCACAACTTTGCTTTTTCCCTTTCTCTGAAAGCTCAAGTTGTGCTTCACCCAAGAATTATGTATAAAAATTGATTTTTTTCGAGAAAAAAACTTTGGAAAAACCAAGCATAATTCAATAAGTCAAAACCCCAGAAAAACAATGAAAATATTTGCAAAAAAAAAAACATGCGCACGCGGGGTGCGCCCCGCGCGAGACCGTGACGGCGGCTGGACGCAGCAAATGGCGCACTCCAAGCCCACCAAAAGTGTCCGCTGAGTCCCCCTCTCCCTCAAAAGGGTACCTCTTAATTAATTGCTCGCATGAAAGATTAACCAGATCCAAAATTATCTACTTTTTTTAGATATAATTATCCATTCCCTCTGTCCTGGAATAAAAGAACGTTTTTAATATTATGCTAGTGTTAAAAACGTTCTTATATTTTGAGACAGAGGAAATACTATTTTAAAAGTGCTGGACCTGCGCAACGTTACATTTCTCGCATGCCACGAGATATAGCACGGGCTCACCTGCCCAGCTCAACTGCCCAGTAGCATCAGTTCTTTTGGTCCCAGCGTGTTGTTTTTTGGGGATGCCGGTTAATGCTGGTTTTTAAGTGGGGTTCAGTTTATGTTTTTCGTATTTTTTATGGTTTTACTTCTCATTTATTTTGTTTTCTATTTTCCTATTTTTTGTTTTTCATTTCCTTTTTCCAATTTGTTCTTTTCAAAATGTTGCTATTTATGTTTTTTTTTCTTTTCCTTTTGTTGTTTTTGTTTTGTTTTTGTCCTATTTCCCCTTATTTTTGCATTGGTATGTCAAAAAATATCTATTGAGCATTAAAATTATTCGTTGTGTATTTAAAAAATATTCTTCGTGTGTTTCTGAAAAAAATTCATTGTGTATTAACAAATATTTATCATGTATTTAAAAAGTTTATGGTGTGTTAAAAATTTTCATTGGATATTTAAAACATGTTTATAGTGTAGTAAAAAAACTCTCCATGTATTGAATAATGTTCATCTTATACATCAATGTGTATCAATAAATGTTTATTGTCTATTAAAATATGTTTCAGTTTAATAAAAATGCTCATCGGGTCTTTAAAAAGTGTTCATTGGGTATTAAAAACGCTTGCCATGTATTTAAAGTTTTTCACACTTAACTAAAAAATATATTGTGTATTGCATGAACATTTCAAAAAGAAAAAGGTACACTTTCTAATTATATGAAACATGTTAAGATTGCTTGAACACACTTTTAAAAGTTCACAACATTTTTCGCCTCTACTTTTTAAAGTTAGACACATAAAAGAAATTTTCCAGCTATTTTAGTTTGATCACCTATTGCAGATCAAACCATTATGTGCGTTGAAGAAAGTGCACCATTGTGTCAACATCGTACTTTTTCCGAGCAGATGGAATAGCCATCATGCGAAGCAGACACCAAATAGCGGTCACCCTAATATTTTCCTTCAAGGCCGGCCCAATATGCCTTTGCAGTAAGTGAGGCAAGCTCTTGCGTCGCTACAAGCTATGTATAGAAAAAAAAAAAAGCTATGTATAGATGCTACCAGCTCGAAAGTCCTCCAGCTTCTTGGAATCAACTCGACAAACTTTCCTGTTGTGCCTAGTTCCTTATTTATTCTTCTTCAAATATTACACTAACCAACATGAACCTATTTTGGTTTTTCTTTTTTTTGGCCGGTTTCCTTATTTTTTTCTTTTTTAAAATCAATGAACTTTTTTCAAATTTTAAACTTCTTCAAAAAAATATGAAATTTTTATTGAAATTCGATGAACTCTTTTTCAAAATTGATGAACTTTACCCAATTTTTGTGAATTTTTTTTGCAAAATTGATGAACTTTTTTTAAATTCATGATCTATTTTTTGTCAAAACCAATGTTTTTTTTCCAAAAATTGCTCAATTGTTTACTACAAGAATCAACTTTTCCAATTTGCTAATATGTAAAAAAATCTAAGCGATACAATAATTTACTGTGCAATAAATAGCATAGCTACAATGGTTCTTAAACTTTTCACGTTGCTATCAGTCACTAGCATTCAGAAGCTCCAGTGGTTATCTAAACACTTCCAGGCATGCAGGCGTTTGTTTGATTCCTTAGGACAACCACCTTTTTCGGGGGTTTCGCGCTATAATACAGTTCAATGTGTTGGGCGTTCGTGGGCTAGCCCACTAGACTAGGTGGTGCAGTGAGCGCTCCTAAACTAGTTTTCGATCCAGACCATGGGCTGGTGGCCGAAATAAAACCGCATAAGACATGTTGGGGACGGAAAGAAAATCGGGTTGCAGATCCATTTCGAAGGAAAAGCCGTAGGCGGACGCTATGCCTCCACGTCTCACCATCCAACGGTTGTAACCCCTTCTTCCACCTCCAATCAGAAGGCTGGGTAGAGCTTGCACGTTGCATTGCGAAGGAGAAGGGTGGCAAACAAGAACGAGGCAGAGGAAGGAGGGAAAGACGAGGAAGCGAGGCAGAGGAGGGTACGATGAAGGCGATGGGCATCAGAGTTGGCGACGCAGGCCTAGGTGCATGAGGGTGCCCATGGCCACAGCGAAGCGGTGCATAGGAGGTAGCAACGCGGGCGCGTGGCGGAGAAGGGCACGACGATAGTGAGGGTTGGCCGCAGCGCATGAGATGTGGTACAAGCGAGCGAGCCATATACGTCAGGGGGCGATCTATTCCTTTGCGAAACATTATTTTGACTTAGCAGTGGGATTCCCCTATGTAATTATCAAACTCCTCGCTCTGTGGTGTCGTGAAGCTACGCTTTGGCTGCCTCCATGTTGAAGTGGAGGAGGGAATGTCTTCATGAAGTTGGTTCGACCGAGCTAGGGCGTTCGGGCCATGAGTGTATAACTGCAATGCACACTGATATTAGGTAGGAGATTAATTGCATGTTAATATGTATTGCCCTCGTTTCAAAAGTGTGTCTTAAATTTATTGCATATGGATGAATATAGCACTAAAACGTCTCTAGATACGAAAACATTTGGGACGAAGGGAGTATTAGGCACGATATCAGTTGCACATTAAAATTGGGCAGGATGTTAATCTCTACTCCTAATACCTGAATTGGTTGAATAGTATCCACGGTTTATTTTTGTACCACCACTTTCAATCGTTTTATTTCGCTATTTTTTTCCGTCCTCCCTCCCACCATCTCTCCTACACATAGTTTTTTTTCACCCTGGCACTAAAACCGAAGTAATTCCCTTTAATACTCCACCTGGTTTATATCAGGTAATAATTCCCGCGCTTCTTTCTTTGGTAGGTGCTAATTTGCTTACCTTCTTAGGTGAGACCACCTTCCCATCAAAAACTGAATTGGTTTCCCATTTGGTTTTTATATCCATAATATTTTAATATCAAATTACGGATTAAACAATTGCATTATAATTTTCGATCACCTTCCTAAAATCGTCCACGACTTGCTCGAAGGAGGGAGCGAGGCCCCTTGATCGTCTCGCTACGAGTACGTTGTCGTTTCGTTTCTTAACCTATCGATCGAACGAAATCCCCAGGCCCACCCCAGGTCCTTGATTTCGTTTCATACCCCCACCATCGAAGATCCTCCCCATCCCTGCCCTAGTCTTTCCTTCCAAAAATCCCAACTTTCCTTGCCTAGCTAGGGACCTAGGCCCACACATTCCAAATCACAAAACACTCTACAATCTTTCCTTTGGTCTCATCCAGATTGTGACCCTCTCTCCCGACGATCTCGTCCTCGTCCTCACGGCGGCTAGGACTAGCACGTGGATGTAGCTGCGTATTGGAAATCCTAGGGACGACAGAGGATTCGGTCGCTATAGTGAGGCTGGCGCTGGTGGCGGCCGGATTGTCACTATGGAAAAAGCGGTAGGCGAAGTGGTGGCATGGGTGAGCGGCAGCAAGGACAGCTTCTTCAACATGATGTGATGTCTCGACTACATTCAAAAGGCAACACAATCCATCCATCCTGCCGCACCTCATTTGTAACGCCCCGAGACCGATGTGCCAGGTGTCCTCCAGTTATTCGTTGTTGTTTCCTTGTCATTGCTTGCATGTCATGCATTTCATATCATGTCATCATGTGCATTTCATTTGCATACATGTTCGTCTCATGCATCCGAGCATTTTCCCCGTTGTCCGTTTTGCATTCCGGCGCTCCTATGTCCTCCGGTGTCCCTTTCTACCTCTTTTCGTGTGCAGGTGTTAAACATTTTCGGATTGGACCGAGACTTGTCATGCGACCTTGGTTTACTACCGGTAGACCGCCTGTCAAGTTTCGTACCATTTGGACTTCATTTGATACTCCAACGGTTAACCGAGGGACCAAAAAGGCCTCGTGTGTGTTATAGCCCAACACCTCCCCAAAGTGGCCCAAAACCCACTAAACCCCCTCCATCCTCTCGGTCGTTCGATCACGATCGCGTGGCCGAAAACCGCACCTCATTTGGACTCTCCTAGCTCCCTCTACCTATAAATATGTGATCCCTTCGAAATTCGCGGTCTAACCCTAGCCCCCTCCCTCTCCTTGCGTGCCGGACACAAATCCCGCCGACGGACACGTCCGACTTTGCCATCCGCCGCATAGCATAAAGGAATGTTTGCAAGGAGTTTTTCAAAGAAAGACCTCGGTGAAGCTGCTTACATATTGAGCATCAAGATCTATAGAGATAGATCAAGACGCTTGATAAGTTTTTCAATGAGTACATACATTGACAAGATTTTGAAGTAGTTCAAAATGGAATAGTCAAAGAAAGAGTTCTTTCCTGTGTTACAAGGTGTGAAATTGAGTAAGACTCAAAACCCGACCACAGAAGAAGATAGAGAGAGAATGAAAGTCATTCCCTATGCCTCAGCCATAGGTTCTATAAAGTATGCCATGCTGTGTACCAGACCTATTGTATACCCTGCCCTGTGTTTGGCAAGGGAGTACAATATTGATCTAGGAGTAGATCACTGGACATTGGTCAAAATTATCCTTAGAGGAATAAGGATATGTTTCTCGATTATGGAAGTGACAAAAGGTTCGTCGTAAAGGGTTACGTCGATGCAAATTTTGACACTCATCCAGATGACTCTAAATCTCAATCTGGATACATATTGAAAGTGGGAGCAATTAGCTAGAGTAGCTCGGTGCAGAGCATTGTTGACATAGAAATTTGCAAAATACTTACGGATCTGAATGTGGCAGACCCGTTGACTAAACTTCTCTCACAAGCAAAACATGATCACACCTCAATACTCTTTGGGTGTTAATCACATAGCGATGTGAACTAGATTATTGACTCTAGTAAACCCTTTGGGTGTTGGTCACATGTCGATGTGAACTATGAGTGTTAATCACATGGTGATGTGAACTATTGGTATTAAATCACATGGCGATGTGAACTAGATTATTGACTCTAGTGCAAGTGGGAGACTGAAGGAAATATGCCCTAGAGACAATAATAAAGTTATTATTTATTTCCTTATATCATGATAAATGTTTATTATTCTTGCTAGAATTGTATTAACTAGAAACATAATACATGTGTGAATACATAGACAAACAGAGTGTCACTAGTATGCCTCTACTTGACTAGCTCGTTAATCATAGATGGTTATGTTTCCTAACCATGGACAAAGAGTTGTTATTTGATTAACGGGATCACATCATTAGGTGAATGATCTGATTGACATGACCCATTCCGTTAGCTTAGCACTTGATCGTTTAGTTTGTTGCTATTGCTTTCTTCATGACTTATACGTGTTCCTATGACTATGATATTATGCAACTCCCGTTTACCGGAGGAACACTTTGTGTGCTACCAAACGTCACAACGTAACCGGGTGATTATAAAGGTGCTCTACAGGTGTCTCCGAAGGTACTTGCTGGGTTGGCGTATTTCGAGATCAGGATTTGTCACTCCGATTGTCGGAGAGGTATCTCTGGTCCCTCTCGGTAATGCACATCACTTAAAGCCTTGCAAGCATTGCAACTAATGAGGTAATTGCGGGATGATGTGTTACGGAACGAGTAAAGAGACTTGCCGGTAACGAGATTGAACTAGGTATTGAGATACCGACAATCGAATCTCGGGCAAGTAACATACCGATGACAAAGGGAACAACGTATGTTGTTATGCGGTCTGACCGATAAAAGATCTTCGTAGAATATGTGGGAGCCAATATGGGCATCCAGGTTCCTCTATTGGTTATTGACTGGAGACGTGTCTCGGTCATGTCTACATTGTTCTTGAACCCGTAGGGTCCGCACGCTTAACGTTACGATGACAGTTTCGTTATGAGTTTATATATTTTGATGTACCGAAGGTTGTTCGGAGTCCCGGATATGATCGCGGACATGACGAGGAGTCTCGAAATGGTCGAGACATAAAGATCGATATATTGGACGGCTATATTCAGACACCGGAAGTGTTTCGGATGATTTCGGTGAAAACCGGAGTGCCGGAAGGGTTACTGGAACCCCTCGGGGAAGTATTGGGCCTTAGTGGGCCTGAGGGGAGAGAGGGCAGCAGCCCAGGAGGTGGCGCGCCCCCTCCCATGGGGAGTCCGAATTGGACTAGGGGAGGGGGGCGCAGCCCCTCTTTCCCTCTCCCTCTCCCCCTCTTTCCTTCCCCCTTCCCTCTTCCTAGTTGGACTAGGAAAGGGGAGTCCTACTCCTACTAGGAGGAGGACTCCCCCTCCTTGGCGCGCCTCAAGGGCCGGCCTGCCTCCCCCCTTGCTCCTTTATATACAGGGGCAGGGGGGCACCTCTAGACACACAAGTTGATCTTCGTGATCGTTCTCTTAGCCGTGTGCGGTGCCCCCCTCCACCATAATCCTCGATAATATTGTAGCGGTGCTTAGGCGAAGCCCTGCGACGGTAGAACATCAAGATCGTCACCACGCCGTCGTGCTGACGGAACTCTTCCCCGACACTTTGCTGGATCGGAGTCTGGGGATCGTCATCGAGCTGAACGTGTGCTAGAACTCGGAGGTGCCGTAGTTTTGGTGCTTGATTGGTCGGGCCGTGAAGACGTACGACTACATCAACCGCGTTGTGCTAACGCTTCCGCTTCCGGTCTACGAGGGTACATAGACAACACTCTCCCCTCTCGTTGCTATGCATCACCATGATCTTGCGTGTGCGTAGGAATTTTTTTTAAATTACTACGTTCCCCAACAAGTTCGCCTTGAATAAAACTCCTCCAGCAATGCCCAACATTGGTTTTACCATTCTCCACCTAGCCTCTTTTTCCCTTGGGTTCGACAGACACAAGGGTCATCTTTATTAAACCCCCTGGGCCAGTGCTCCTCTGAGTGTTGGTCCAAACTAGAGCCCCTTGCAGCGCCACCTCGGGGAAACTCGAGGGCTGGTTTTAGTTGTACGGATTGCTTATCCGGTGTGCCCTGAGAACGAGATATGTGCAGCTCCTATCGGGATTTGTCGGCACATTCGGGTGGTGTTGCTGGACTTGTTTTACCATTGTCGAGGATGTCTTGTAACCGGGATTCCGAGTCTGATCGGATTGTCTTGGGAGAAGGAATATCCTTCGTTGACCGTGAGAGCTTGTGATGGGCTAAGTTGGGACACCCTTGCAGGGATTTGAACTTTCGAAAGTCGTGCCTGCGGTTATGGGCAGATGGGAATTTGTTAATGTCCGGTTGTAGAGAACCTGAAACTTAACTTAATTAAAATGCATCAACCGCGTGTGTAACCGTGATGGTCTCTTCTCGGCGGGGTCCGGGAAGTGAACACGGTATTGGAGTTATGCTTGACGTAGGTTGTTCTAGGATCACTTCTTGATCATAGTTTCTCGAACATGCTTTGCCTTCTCTTCTCGCTCTCATTTGCGTATGTTAGCCACCATATATGCTAGTCGCTTGCTGCAGCTCCACCTCATACCTGTTACCCTACCTATAAGCTTAAATAGTCTTGATCGCGAGGGTGTGAGATTGCTGAGTCCCCGTGACTCACAGTTTACTTCCAAACCCAGCTTGCAGGTGCCGATGATACCGTGCAGGTGATGCAACCGATCTCAAGGAGGAGCTCGATGAAGATCGTGTTCGTTATGTTGTTCCGTTTCCAGTTAATCAGTAGTGGAGCCCAGTTGGGGTCGATCGGGGATCTGTGTAGCATTTGGGGTAGTCTTCTTTTATTTTGGTTCCGTAGTCGGACCTTGATTGTATCTAGTTGATGTAATGCTTTATTCATGTATTGTGTGAAGTGACGATTGTAAGCCAAGTATGTATCTCTTTCCCTTACGTATTACATGGGTTGTTGTGAAGATTAGCTCACTTGCGACATTGCTTTCAATGCGGTTATGCCTCTAAGTCGTGCTTCGACACATGGGAGATATAGCCGCATCGAGGGTGTTACATCATTACACCTGTTAGGTTTAATCTTGATTTCATATCTGCATGTGTTTTTTTGCTTTTGTACTGCATGTAGTTCATCAGGTGAGTCGTGGGTAGGAGTCTTGGAGCAGCAAGTGTGCAAGGCGAGATGCCAAATCGTGTGAAGCGATCTAGATGGTGAGATGCCTGGTGTCGTGTGAAACGGCAAGCTGAAGCCAAGGCCCTAAGGAGTAGACGGGTGAGTTTGTTAGTACTAGTAAGCGTGCACGTGCAACACACGTCTCTGCCATGGCATGTCAGGGCAACGACCCTAGAAACGGTACCAGTTGAGTGCAACGCGTTTTGGAGCAGTGGACGTCAGGGCAGCGGCCCGGAGAGCTTTGCAACTTTGACGATTGTCGGTGTCAAAACCGGCAGATCTCAGGGTAGGGGGTCCCGAGCTATGGATTCTCGGATAAATGGTAACAGGAACGAAGGAGACGATGTTTTACCCAGGTTCGGGCCCTCTTGATGGAGGTAAAACCCTATGTCCTACTCTTGTTTATATTGATGGAGTATCAAGTACAGAGTTGATCTACCTCATGATCATATCTTGTGGTCTAACACCTGAGGATATGATGAATAATGTCCTAATAATCTAGCGACTAGCCTCGCCTCGGCTTATATAATGTACCACATGCCTAGGATAACAAGAATCCTAGTCGAATACGTTGGTGGAGAGGAGTCCTTGTCTTGATCATCAAGTCTTGTGGAATCTTCCTCATGTGCGGCATGAGCTGCCCGAAGTGGCCCATGAGTGAACCGCCATGGGGGTCCTCGGCCTGATCCAGCTGGTCGGGAGACAACGTGGTGAGTACCCCTAGTCCAGGACACCGTCAGTAGCCCCCTGAACCGGTCTTCAAGTTGGGGACGCTCCTTGATTCTTCCGAATTGTTCTTCATCTTCGGTCGTCGATCTTGAAAACCGGTTCAACAAATCTTCTTATCTTTGATCTTGAGGATCGCCAAAATAAATCCGAAGAGTTTACATGTCGGGTATCCAGAGGAGCCCCTTTAAGTTATCGGTCGTTATCAATGCCTTGTTATTTTTATGCCCACCTCGGGTTTGAAGTGTTTCTCGTGCGGCGGTGTCCTCTCGCGTCCGAGCTCCAACGCCGGACTTGCTACGTCTTGAGCTTGCGTTGGTTTTCCCCGAAGAGGAAGGGATGATGCAGTAGAGTAGCGTAAGTATTTCCCTCAGTTTTTGAGAACCAAGGTATCAATCTAGTAGGAGCCCACGCTCAAGTCCCTCGTACCTACACAAAGCGATAGCTACTCGCAACCAACGCGATTAGGGGTTGTCAAGCCCTTCACGGTCACTTACGAGAGTGAGATCTGATAGGTATAAAGATGCAAAGTAAAAAGTAAAGGCGAAGTAAAAAGCAAAGCAAGATTAAAGTAATGGAGATTGATATGATGAGAATAGACCCGGGGGCCATAGGTTTCACTAGTGGCTTCTCTCAAGAGCATAAGTATTCTACGGTGGGTGAACAAATTACTATTGAGCAATTGACAGAATTGAGCATAGTTATGAGAATATCTAGGCATGATCATGTATATAGGAATCACGTCCGTGACAAGTAGATCGAAACGATTCAGCATCTACTACTATTACTCCACTCATCGACCGCTATCCAGCATGCATCTAGAGTATTAAGTTAAAAACAGAGTAACACCTTAAGCAAGATGACATGATGTAGAGAGACAAATTCATGCAATATGAAATAAACCCCATCTTGTTATCCTCGATGGCAAAGATACAATACTTGCCTTGCTGCCCCTTCTGTCACTGGGTAAGGACACCGCAAGATCGAACCCAAAGCTAAGCACTTCTCCCATGGCAAGAACTATCAATCTAGTTGGCCAAACCAAACGGATAATTCGAAGAGATTTGCAAAGATAACGAATCATACATAAAACAATTCAGAGAAGATTCAAATATTATTCATAGATAGACTTGATCATAAACCCACAATTCATCGGTCTCAACAAACACACCGCAAAAAGAAGATTACATCGAATAGATCTCCACGAGAGAGGGGGAGAACTTTGTATTGAGATTCAAAGAGAGAGAAGAAGCCATCTAGCTACTAACTATGGACCCGAAGGTCTGAGGTAAACTACTCACACTTCATCGGAGAGGCTATGATGATGTAGAAGCCCTCCGTGATGATGGCCCTCTTCCGGCGGAGCTCCGGAATAGGCCCCAAGATGGGATCTCGTGGATACAGAAAGTTGCGGCGGTGGAATTAGGTTTTTGGCTCCTGTTCTGATCGTTTGGGGGTATGTGTGTATATATAGGAGGAAGAAGTACGCCGAAGGAGCAACGAGGGGCCCATGAGGCAGGGGGGCGCGCCCTAGGGGGGGACGCCCCCACCCTCGTGACCGTCTCTTTTGTTCCTTGGAGCAGGGTCCAAGTCTCCTGGATCGCGTTCGGTGAGAAAATCACGTTCCCGAAGATTTTATTCCGTTTGATATTCCGTTTATCCGAAACACTGAAATAGGCAAAAAACAACAATTCTGGGCTGGGCCTCCGGTTAATAGGTTAGTCCCAAAAATAATATAAAAGTGGAAAATAAAGCCCAATATAGTCCAAAACAGTAGATAATATAGCATGGAGCAATCAAAAATTATAGATACGTTGGAGACGTATCAGACTGCATTCGAGGTATCTTTTGCAGCTGAGCACCAACACCGGACCGCTTCCGAGCTTCAACGCTGGAATGTATCCGAGCTCCAACGCTGGACTGTATCCGAGGTGTCATAGATTACCTTGGTCTTGAAAAAGTTTTAGCCGAGCTTAATGCTGGAAATGCCCTCTAAGGAGCCAGCCAGTTGCATTGGAGCTATATGCCGAACTGCTTCCGAGGTGGCTCAGCACCTCGGTCATGGGCTGATTGTTTGCGGATTTTATTTCCGATGCGTATACATTTATTTTCTGACAAGATGTATGGCCAGTAGCCCTCAAGGTGTCTGTCGGCCTAAAATCCGAGATGCACCTGAAGGAAAATATGAAACCGTTGATCCTAGTAGCTTCTGAGACTCAGGTCATGGAATCGGTCTGAGGATCAACTCCAAGCTCGGCAGCAGACATAGGAATAGAAACGCAATGTAATATATTAGAGGTAATAGTGATCGGCGGACGGACCCTTGAGAGAGGGTTTTGAGAAGTCGCCGTAATATATTAGCTTGATGCCGGATAAGTCCTAGATGGTACTTATTGTTGTCCGAAGACGCGTTTGCCCATAGTTCGATCGAGCCAAACACTGAGCACTTTGAATTTTCTGCATTGAATAGGCAATGCAGTAGCCCCCGAGACACTGGTCAGGTGACAACACCAGATCAGGGGATCAATACGCCCCTTTTAATATTAGTGAATGATAAGCCCGAAGCCCAGTAGCCCCCGAGTCTTAATGTGGGAACGGGTGGCCAAACTAAGGATCGATATCCAGAGTAAAATCACAAATTATGTGTAATGATTCTACGTATCCAAGTACTTTACATCATTAATGCTCGGATCCGCATTGTACAAAACTTTGCTGACCGACCATCGGCTTCAACCTCCTCGGCCAGAAGCTGGGGAGTGTTTGTCCTACTTTATAAAGCCGTTATAAGGGCAAAGATTTATGGAAAACAAGGCAATCCGGCCATACATTTTTATAAACAAAGGTACGCAGAGAGATATGAAACATCTTCCAAAGAAACTAATCCTGCTATTGGTTCCTTTCTTTGGGTTGTCATGCTGATCATGATCATGAGGCCTCACCTTCAATCAATGTGGAAGGAAAATATTGAGGATTTAGTTCGGGGAAAGTTCCCGAACTCTATGGTATTAATGAACCAAAATTTTCACTTCCTTCGTTGCCGACCAATTATATCCTTTAAGATCGCTAGCTTTCGGCTTCACCCAGTCTGAGGTACTAACTCGGATGACCTGGTAGTAACAATCACAGAGGTGCTCCCTTTACCACCTAGCCGAACAATCGGGAACGTAGGGGTAAGCACAGGAGCCAGGCAACCCAGCTTGGCCAAAATCTTAAGTCAAATTGATGCATATTTATGGCTTTATAACGATGATTACGGAAGATAGCCCTCGTATATAAAATACGAACGCCGATGATATATTTATTTTGACTCCGTTGCGATCGTTTATCACTTGAAAGTTGCCCATCGTCGGCTTTCACCCCCTTGTAGATGCTACGCAGGGTGTCTCCGCAATAACAAGACAACCCTTAGCCGACATCTCGGTGCCCGAAGGCGGTTGTGTTAGCATAAACGAGGCAATCAGATATGCAGGCTTTATAACTTTCACTTAGTCATAGGAGCTTTAAACTAGGGGAGCTAGCTACGAGCCCCCGGTTAGTGTTCGACACCGATCGAAGTCTAGCCATTATCACTTCGGGCAATGTTATGAAAGGCACATCGTTTAACACGGAGTAATCGGTATCGATTGATACATCCATTTTGCATCATGCTTTTATATCAATATTTATTGCATTATGGGCTGTTATTACACATTATGTCACAATACTTATGCCTATTCTCTCTTATTTTACAAGGTTTACATAAAGAGGGAGAATGCCGGCAGCTAGGATTCTGGGCTGGAAAAGGAGCAAATATTAGAGACCAATTCTGCACAACTCCAAAAGTCCTGAAACTTCACGGAAGATGTTTTCCAAATATATAAAAAATACTAAGAGCAAGAACTTCACCAGGGGCCACACCCTGCCCACGAGGGTGGGGGCGCGCCCTACCCCCCTGGGCGCGCCCCCTACCTCACGGGCCCCCTGGTGGCCCTCCGGTGGCCATCTTCTGCTATATGGATTCTTTCGATGGGAAAAAATCATAAGCCATCTTCTCGGACGAAACTCCGCCGCCATGAGGTGGAACCTTGGCAAGAACCAATCTAGGGCTCTGGCGGAGCTATTCTGCCGGGGAAACTTCCCTCCCGGAGGGGGAAATCATCACCATCGTCATCACCAACGCTCCTCTCATCGGGAGAGGGCAATCTCCATAAACATCTTCATCAGCACCATCTCATCTCAAAACCCTAGTTCATCTCTTGTATCCAATTCTTGTCTCCAAGTCCGGGATTGGTGCTAGTAGGTTGCTAGTAGTGTTAATTACTCCTTGTAGTTGATGCTAGTTGGTTCAATTGGTGGAAGATCATATGTTCAGATCCTATATGCATATTAATACCCCTATGATTATGAACATTTTTATGCTTTGTGAGTAGTTACTTTTGTTCCTGAGGACATGGGAGAAGTCTTGCTATTAGTAGTCATGTGAATTTGGTATTTGTTCGATATTTTGATGAGATGTATGTTGTCTCTCCTCTAGTGGTGTTATGTGAACGTCGACTACATGACACTTCGCCATTATTTGGGCCTAGAGGAAGGCATTGGGAAGTAATAAGTAGATGATGGATTGCTAGAGTGACAGAAGCTTAAACCCTAGTTTATGCGTTGCTTCGTAAGGGGCTGATTTGGATCCATATGTTTCATGCTATGGTTAGGTTTACCTTAATACTTTTGTTGTAGTGCGGATGCTTGCAATAGAGGTTAATCATAAGTGGGATGCTTGTCCAAGTAAGGGCAGTACCCAAGCACCGGTCCACCCACATACCAAATTATCAAAGTACCGAACGCAAATCATATGAGCGTGATGAAAACTAGCTTGACGATATTCCCATGTGTCCTCGGGAGCGCTTTACATCATATAAGAGTTTGTCCAGGCTTGTCCTTTGCTACAAAAAGGATTGGGCCACCTTGCTGCACTTTATTTACTTTTGTTACTTGTTGCTCATTACAAATTATCCTATCACAAAACTATCTGTTACCACTTATTTCAGTACTTGCAGAGAACACCTTGCTGGAAACCGCTTATCATTTCCTTCTGCTGCTCGTTGGGTTCGACACTCTTACTTATCGAAAGGACTACGATAGATCCCCTATACATGTGGGTCATCAAGACTCTTTTCTGGCGCCGTTGCCGGGGAGTGAAGCGCCTTTGGTGGGTGGAATTTGGTAAGGAAAAATTTATATAGTGTGCTGAAATTTACTGTCACTTGTTACCATGGAAAGTAATCCTCTGAGGGGCTTGTTCGGGGTATCTTCACCCCGACCAGTAGAGCAAAGAGTTGCTCCTCAACCTACTGAACCTACTGAAAATGAAAATGAAAATGCTTGCTTTGAAGTTCCTTCGGGTATGATAGAAAGACTGCTAGCTCCTTTTTTAGGAGATGGAACAAAACATCCTGATGAACATCTGATATATGTGGATGAAGTTTGTGGATTATTTAAGCTTGCAGGTGTATCCGGAGATGTTGTTAAGAAGAACGTCTTCCCTTTATCTTTGAGGGGAGATGCATCGACATGGTATAGGCTATGTGATGATATGAGGTCTTGGAATTACAAACGATTGAAATTGAAATTTCATCAGAAGTTTTATCCTATGCATCTTGTTCATCGTGATCGCAATTATATATATAATTTTTGGCCTCGTGAAGGAGAAAGTATCGCTCAAGCTTGGGGGAGGCTTAAATCAATGTTATATTCATGCCCCAATCATGAGCTCTCAATAGAAATGATTATTCAAAATTTTTATGCTCGGCTTTCTGGTAATAATCGCACCATGCTTGATACTTCTTGCGCTGACTCTTTTATGATGAAGACTATTGAATTCAAATGGGATTTATTGGAAAGAATTAAACACAACTCTGAAGATTGGGACCTCGAGAATGGTAAGGAGTCAGGTATGACACCTAGTTTTGATTGTGTTAAATCTTTTATGGATACCGATATTTTTTGTAAATTTAGCACTAAATATGGACTTGATTCTGAGATAGTAGCTTCTTTCTGTGAATCTTTTGCTGCCTATGTTGATCTCCCCAAGGAGAAGTGGTTTAAATATCATCCTCCCATAGAAGTAAAAGTAGCTGTACCTATTAAAGCTGAAGAAAAGACTATCACTTATAATGATCCTATTGTTCCTACTTCTTATGTTGAGAAACCACCTTTCCCTGTTAGGATAAAGGATCATGCTAAAGCTTCAACTGTGGTTCATAAAAGCAATATTAAAACCTAATATTGCTATCGTTAAAGATCTCTTGTCTGATAATATTGATGGGTTATTTATTTCTGTGATGAAACTGCTAGAATTGCTAAACCCCGTGATAAAGATAAACCTAGACTGCTGGTAGGCATGCCTGTTATTTCTGTTCAAATAGGAGATCATTGTTATCATGGCTTATGTGATATGGGTGCTAGTGCTAGTGAAATACCTTATTCCTTATACAAAGAAGTTATGCATGATATTGCACCTGCTGAGATGGAAGATATTGATGTCACAATTAAACTTGCCAATAGACTTACTATTTCACCAATGGGAATTGTTAGAGATGTTGAAGTCTTGTGTGGGAAAACTAAATATCCTGCTGATTTTCTTGTTCTTGCACTACTAGGGAAAAGCCTACCAGCAGCGAGGGTTTTGGGCCTCTCAGTAGCACGGGCACCGGCGCTACTAATAAGGCGCTACAACTAACGTATAGCAGTAGCGCCGGTTGTCCCACGCTACTGCTATACATGAATAGTTGTAGCGCTCTTTGGGAAAGGGCGCTACTGATATTATCTGCAGCGCTGTTGTAACGCCCCGAGACCGATGTGCCAGGTGTCCTCCAGTTTTTCACTGTTGTTGCCTTGTCTTTGCTTGCGTGTCATGCATTGCATATCATGTCATCACGCGCATTGCATCATCATGTTTTAAAACTTGCATTCGTCCGGGTTCTCCGAGTTCTCTCTGTTGTCCTTTCTGAGCCCAACCACACTTGCACGCGCCCGCGGCATGTCCAAAATAGTATTTTATAAGTGGCCGGAAAATGTTCTCGGAATGGGATGAGAGTTGACGTGTGGTCTTATTATAATGCAGATAGACCGCCTGTCAAGTTTCATCGCATTCGGAGTCCGTTTGACGCCCCAACGGATAACTATAGCGGCAGTATAGCCGGTCTAACGTCGGACGTTTTCGGTCTCCGGAAACCGTGCCGAGCTGTTTCTCTCCCCTCTTCTCTCAGACCAACCCGCTCTCCACAGTCCACCGCCAGGCCCAACCTAACCCTCTCTGCTCAGTGCATCAACCCCACTCACGTGCGCGTCCGAAACTTCCCCGGACCCGACCCGGGCAGTCGTCACCGTTGTGTCCGGATCATCCCCAAACATCTACAAAACATCACCGTTTTCTTATTTGGACTCCCTAGTATATTTTTCCCGACCGTCCAATTGTGATCGGAGGGACGAGGTATCCCCTAACCTAAATTCATCTTGTTATAAATAACAGTCCAACCCTAGCCCTAGCCTGTCCAATCTCCACCAAATCCCCACGCTGCCGCCACTCTCTTCCTTGGTTTCAGCACCGAGCCAACCACCACCCCTCTCAGATCCTTCCGCCTCAAACCCATGGCTTCCGACCACCTCCCGTGTTTTCCGGCCAGTAGCAGGAGCCCCTACCTCGCACCTCCTGCGGGCCTCCTCACCTGCAAGCAGCCGGAGCAGCAGCTCCCAGTCGCCGGAGGAACCGCACCCCTGCCTTTTCTTCCTTCCCCGTCCCTTTTCTTCTCCCCCCAAACCTCACCTTGTTCTCCCTTGTCTCTCTGTGAACAGGGCAATGGTGCCACCACCATCCCCGCGCGCTCGTGGTGCGCCCGCCTCAGACCCTGAGCAGGAGCCCGAGTCTTCGTCAATGCCTTTTCCCGCCCATGCAGCGCCGGAGTTGCTCTGTTCCTTGCCCGAACCCGCAGGAGCACGAGCTCCCTCCTCCTCATCCCCGTGCCCGCAGCAGCAGAGCAGGATCCGGCCCCGACGCCCCTCCCCGTCCTCCTTGTTCGGTTCCTCGTCGGACATGGCAGGTCTTCACTATTGTAGCCGCGCCAAGTCCTCTGCTTCGTCCAGGACAAGTGCGCCTGTCTCCTCGCCCGAACTAGCAGCAGCTTCAGCCCGTTCCCGGCCAGATCCGCCGTCCCGGAGTCCCACGCCCATGCCGGACCTCCCCTGCTTCGCCTTGGTCCCTACATCGCCTCCCCGCGCCCTGGAGTCCACGCACGCCTGCATTCTTGCCGCCTCCAAGTACAGTTGCCACCTCCGTTCGAGAGGAGGACGACACGGTCGACGCTCGCGTTGACTGCGCCTCGCACGAGCTACCGCCAGATGCGCCCCAAGGCCCAGCTCCCGGCCCAGTCGCCCAGCCTGCTGTTTCCACCGCCTTGGGCCAAGGCCCACTGGGTGAGAACCCCGCTGTGCACTGTTGGCCCAGTCCGATTCAGCCCGCCTCTGTTTTTTTTCAGATCTGCAATTTGTTTATTTTTCCAGAGGAGAGCATTTTTGCAGGAAAGCCCTTGTGGATCATGCATGTAATAACTCACAATTGGTGCACCGGATTAAAATGATTTATATATGAAACTTGCTTAGAATTTTGTCTGGATTCATAATATCCAACTTTCATCTATGTTTGAAATGTTTAAAATGCTGTTTGATTAAATTTGCTCCTATGTCATGTTAAAATGCTTTAATTCATAACTATTTAACCGTAACTCGGAATTTAATAAACTTTATATGTAAATGGGGTAGAATTTTGCCTAGTTTATCATGGTGACATTGTTTTGCATGTTAAACAACTCTAAAATATGGTTTAGGACAGAACATGACCTAACCTAATATATGCACATGAGGAGTTTCCGGATTTGTTGTTCGTTGCTTCCGACCTCATTTAACCTTGACTAGATGTGTAGTCTTCTTTTGCTTCACCCTCTTGCCATGTTTAACAACATTTAATATTGTTGAGTACCTAAATGAGAGAGAACTAAATAAGTCATGTGGTGTTTTCTTCAATATGCAACTCCGTTGCATAATGAGCCCCACTTAATTTGTAGGATTGATTGTGCACTTTGCCATGCCATGCATCCTTAAACCGGACATACATCATAATTGTTTGTGCATCATGCCATGCTTATGTGGTGGTTGTTTACTATGTTGTGTGCTTCTTTCCGGTGTTGCTTCTTCGGATTGGTTCCGGTAATGTCGCGTTTGTGAGGACCCGTTCGTCCACGTCCGTTTGTCTTCTTCATGGACTCGCTCTTCTTCCTTGCAGGATTTCAGGCAAGATGATCATACCCTCGAAATCACTTCTATCTTTGCTTTGCTAGATGCTCGCTCTTTTGCTATGCCTATGATGCGATACCTACCACTTGCTTATCATGCCTCCTATATTGTTGAACCAAGCCTCTAACCCACCTTGTCCTAGCAAACCGTTGATTGGCTATGTTACCGCTTTGCTCAGCCCCTCTTATAGCGTTGTTAGTTGCAGGTGAAGATTGGAGTTTGTTCCTTGTGGGAACATGGAGATGTTGTTCCTTGTTGGAACATGTTTACTTGTTGGGATATCACAATATCTCTTATTTAATTAATGCATCTATATACTTGGTAAAGGGTGGAAGGCTCGGCCTTATGCCTGGTGTTTTGTTCAACTCTTGTCGCCCTAGTTTCCATCATATCGGTGTTATGTTCCCGGATTTTGCGTTCCTTACACGGTTGGGTTATAATGGGAACCCCTTGACAGTTCGCCTTGAATAAAACTCCTCCAGCAAGGCCCAACATTGGTTTTACCATTTGCCACCTAGCCTTTTCTTTCCCTTGAGTCGGCCGGCTCAAGGGTCATCTTATTTTAACCCCCCTGGGCCAGTGCTTCTCTAAGTGTTGGTCCAACCCAGAGCACCGTGCGGGGCCGTCCCTTGGCAACTTGGGTTACGTTGGCTCCCGTACGCTTAGCTTATCAGGTGTGCCCTGAGAACGAGATATGTGCAGCTCCTATCGGGATTTGTCGGCACAGCGGGTGGTCTTGCTGGACTTGTTTTACCATTGTCGAGGATGTCTTGTAACTGGAATTCCGAGCCTGATCGGGTCTTCCCGCTAGAAGGAATATCCTTCGTTGACCGTGAGAGCTTGTGATGGGCTAAGTTGGGACACCCCTGCAGGGATTTGAACTTTCGAAAGCCGTGCCCGCGGTTATGGGCAGATGGGAATTTGTTAATGTCCGGTTGTAGAAAACCTGAAGTTGACCTTAATTAAAACACATCAACCGCGTGTGTAACCGTGATGGTCTCTTTCCGGCGGAGTCCGGGAAGTGAACACAGTGTTGGAGTAATGCTTGATGTAGGTTGTTCTAGGATCACTTCTTGATCATAGTTTTAACGACCATGCCTTGCCTTCTCTTCTCGCTCTCATTTGCGTATGTTAGCCACCAAATATGCTAGTCGCTGCTGCAGCTCCACCTCATACCTTTTACCCTCCCTATAAGCTTAAATAGTCTTGATCACGAGGGTGTGAGATTGCTGAGTCCCCGTGACTCACAGATACTTCCAAAACCAGTTTGCAGGTGCCGATGAAACCATGCAGATGACGCAACCAAGCTCAAGGAGGAGCTCGATGAAGATCTTGTCCTTTGTGTTGTTTCGTTCTAGTTGTTCAGCAGTGGAGCCCAGTTGGGGTCGATCGGGGACCTTGTCACATTTGGGGTGCTTCTTTTATTTTGGTTCTGTAGTCAGACCTTGATTGTATCTGGATGATGTAATGTTATATTCACGTATTGTGTGAAGTGGCGATTGTAAGCCAACTATGTACCTTTTCCCCTATTGTATTACATGGGTTGTTTGCGAAGATTACCTCACTTGCGACATTGCTTTCAATGCGGTTATGCCTCTAAGTCGTGTTTCGACACGTGGGAGATATAGGCGCATCGAGGGCGTTATAGCTGTTTGCTGGGACGTGCTACTGACAATGTGCGCTACTGCTAAATTTCCCCCCTCGCTACTACTAGTTTATTTATTATTTTTTTCCTGCATATTTGTTTTGTATTTGTTTTGTATTTGAATAGGCTTTATACAATAATCTTTAGCATATCATACACATACAAATGTAATCATAGCATATACATACAATTAGTCTCATCAAATCATGTCATCATCATAATCATCATCCAACACAAAGTGGTCTCTCGTCATCATCTCGAAAATAGCGATACAAGTCTCGAATGATATGCAAATACATCGTCATCCATCTAGACAATGATATACGCGAGAAGAGCTATCACTTTGAGAACATGAGTTCGTATCCCTCTTTCGCATTAGCGTGAACCTCTAAACTAACTACTGACTGTCGCTCGAAAACCGGAAGGGCCTGACACTCCGGCCACTTGTCGTATATATACTCCTGGCATAACACTTCTTCACCATCTATGATCTATGCACCTGCATCATCACATGAGTCGATGATATGCAACATATATAGTTGAGCAACAGAAAGAGACAGACTTGGCAAAAATAAAAACAACATATCATAAGCATAAATAACAAAGTTCATCGTACCCCAAAATGCCCTAACTAGAGTGATTTTCGCTAGTCGAGGAGGAGGACGGTTTAATTACATCTCAAATAAAGTTTCACCGTGCATAACTCAAAGTTTTGTCATACAGAAAGTATGGACTAAACGGACACATTGTCATATATCGACAATCACTCCAACATGTCGTTCCATCCATCCAAGTCAGGGAGATAGTCCCCGAGCCTAGTGAAAGGCTTCAGGTCGAGACGCTGAGAGGCTATCCATGTTCGGACGTCTTCCCGCGACATTTGTCCTTCTCCGTAGAACATCCCTGTTTTTCCGACGACCTCCTTCATGATGATTTGGGCAAGTTCGCGTTGGATGTTATAGAACTCAGCTCAAAGTCGATGATCCTCGATATCTCCTATGTCCTTTGCCCATTGCAGAATATGGGCATCGCCGGAAGAAGGTGCCATGCGAAGGTTCTGGTGATCCCGTCTGTACTCCAGCATGTGGTGTAGGACATAGAATCCATCATTAAGAGAATCGTCCGGTTGCTGGATGCAGCAGAAGTTGGTCTTATGGCCGAAGGCGACCCTGCCGCCCCTCATCTTCTTGTCCCTGACCTCTCCACCCAGTGATTGGTAGTGATACATAGCACTGTCTAGAACATCCTTGATGTGGGTGTAATCCTTTTTGTGAATGTTCTTCGACGTGTCCAAGTAAAGAGCGTGGGAGAATCGGGGGTAGAGGATGATGAGGACGGCGCGCCCGCCGCTGCGCAAAATAAGTCCTCAAATTAATTAGCCTCCACCATGCAAATGAATGATTGAAATCGAAGGAAGGATAGCAGCGCGGATGACTTACACGGGATGATAAGGCACGAGAATCGCCCCCTTGTCCTTATTGGTGAGCATGAAACTGACGATGTAATCCCTCGCGTATTCACGGTGATTTGTGCAGACTCCCAAGAAGCCCTCGTGCATGTAGTACAGGTCAGTGACACAGATATGAGATATCTGCTCAACCCCGATGATGTAGTTCATGTGCAAGGCATAAAGGCGGACAAACGTAAAATCCAGCTTCTTCACGTGAAACATGTCGAATATGTAATCGAATCAGAGGAAGAACTTATCCGCGGGGAAGCTGCCGACGTACGACATTTGCCGCGGAACGTTAACCACGTAGAGTGGGTATCCTGGATCTTTCGAGGCGATGAAGTCTCTTTAGATCACCGAATCTGGCCTGTAGCGCTATTGCAGGTAGGATTGGTTGATCGGGGATATGCCATTTATCCGCACCAGGGATATCTATACGGTCCTGAAGCCGAGGCTGCTGAGGCGGCTGGATCATAGAAACAGCTTTTTTGCCTTTCCTCGCACTCTTCCTAAACTTCTTTACTACTGAAAGGTCGTCCATAATATGTTGAGACGACAATTCAGGCACTGACTCATGACGCTCAAACCCTGAGGAGGCGCCAGTATAGACATACTGTTCAGTAGCGCCATCGTCGTCCTCATCCTCATCCATGGCGACGTCATCAGCGACTAATGGAGCCTCCTCCTTACCCTGTCCGCTATCACCCAACCCGACACCCGACGATAATTGGGTAGGTGGGGTGTTGATGTTCATACCTTGCTGAGGCTGCGTGCTCGTGGGTGTGCTCCCGGCCGCCTCCAGACGAAGCAGACTCTTTGGCCACAACAGGAACCACCAAGCATTGCAACAATCACCAAGCCGCCCCGGTGTCTTGTCGTCATCCCCCAGTAGTACTGGAGGAGGCAAATTCTCGTGGCCCAGTTTGACACTGGCCACGGAAACCTTGAAGACGTTCGGCTCCATTATCGTTGCCTTCCCCACGTCCACCTTCTGGTCGCCGATGGTGTACAATATGGTGCACGGGGTTTCGTCGGCCTGCAAAGAAAAGTCTGCGACGTGAGACATCCGAAAGGCAACGAAAACGGTAGATTATACATTTATATTGAAGGGGGCCGGTGTGATAGATACCGTGAGGGCGTCGAGCTCAGCCAAATACGAAGCACCACCTAGCACATCCGGTGCGGGAGCCGGTGCGGGAGCAGGTGCAGCTGCAGGTGCTGGTGCAACGCTAGTCGAGCTGCTCCCCGCCAAGAAGTCAGCAAGGGGAAAGTCCGCTGCATCTTTTTTTGGATTTTGCCTGGTCCAATTGAAAACGGCCAGAACCAAGGTAGTAGAAATATCTAAACCCACCTGTTTTGCGGCAGCTACCGCTGTTGCGACTGTCTCAGTTAATTTCTTCTCAACCGCAATCTCAACCCTCTTGTCGATGTTTTCTTCATTTAACCTCCAGCTTCCCTTTATCTCCTCCGTGGTCTCACGGTAGTACTTCTTCCACGTGGCGCCGTCTCCAACACCGTGCACACGTCCATACGACGGTCGAGTATCCACCGGTTGTTGTTTCAATATGTTCAACGCCCAGTTGAATGGAGTGTCCCACTTGGGCCTCGCCAATGCCTCAGACGGCGACTCGCTTTCGGCCGCAATCCTGTGCTGCTCTCTCTCCAAAAGGCACAACGATCGTTTACAAATATGACTAACGTGTGCAGTCGAATTGATCAGAAACTAAAATTACCAGCAGTCTCATGAACTCCGTAATGACCGGTGTTGTCTCGTTAACCTTTTTCACTGGGTCCCAATGGTGCCGGGCCCTGAGGACGTCACGCTCCTGCGGGACAATGAACTCCGCCAAGGGGTCTGGGATGCCTAGACTCGCGGCTTCCGCGTCCTCCTTGGCCTATTTGGACCTCTTTCCGCCGTAACCACGGCTTCCGAGGTGGTGGCTCCCAATGTTCCTCTCTTGAAGCCCCTTCATGTACTTAGAATTTTTTTTGGCATCTTCGGCCTCGCAAGCCTCCTTGAATATTTGAAACTGCTCTTCTGTGATTGTCGAATTATCCTTTACAATCTCGGAGTAGGGTTCCTTCTTGTCAATGATCCTTGCTTTCACTCGATTTTTCCAGGCGGCCAACGCGTCGCTAAACTAGGTCATGGCGTGTTTGTTTATCTTCTTCATTGCCGGGTCCTCATCTGGATCTTTATAATCCTTCTCATTCCAGCTCGGGAACAAGAATATCTGGTGAAACTTCTTTAGGAGGGAGCTCCTCATATTTTCTATCTTCTGTAGTTTCTCATCGTTGATGGTGGCGGTTGTCCGTACGATGCAGCCTATTTGATTGACGTAGCATCGACGCGCTTCCTCAGGCGCCGTTGGCTCAAAATTGTCGTCGTCCACCTCCGTGACCACCACTCTAGTAGTCCTGAGTTTGTTAGGAACCCGTTGCCTCTTTGCTTTCGGTTCTACACCGGCTCCGCTCCCCGAGGCAGCGCCGGTCTCGATGCCGGTCTGAGTCTGAGCGCCAATCTCAGTCTTAGCACCGGTCTGCGTGTCGGTATCAGTCCCTGATGCCACCGGTGGGCCCAGCAATAACATTTGTTGATCATCGGTAAGGCTAAAAAAATCGTCTGTCGTCCGGTAGGCGTCGTCGCAATCACCAGAACCCTGCCCTTCATCGTTTCTAGCCATGTTTCCTATGATTAAATCTAGTCAATTAATTCTAGACGTAATAAAATGAATAATGACATAAAAAAGGCCTATTGTTTTGCATAAATGTTGACTCCTTCCTGGTGCGGCAAATCACGGGCACTCGATATGTCCTAGTTTGTAGCACAAGTCATGCCGAAATTCACAGAAAATTTCGGCATGAGCTTTGCTAAAAAGTGGACAAATCGAGAACCTGAAATTTGCCGGAAAAGAAATGAATCAACATTCCAGCAAAACATAGGCCACTAAGCATCATTCCCTGCAAACAGTATCCAAATATACACGAGCAACCACATGTCCAAATTTCGCAAGCTAATTCAAAAACAAAGTGTAGAAGAAAATTCATTTAACTACTAATAGAACAAAATTCAGTTAACTTTAGTGCTCTATAATGATGAAAGGAAAAAAACTCAGTTAACTACTAATTTCATTCATTTAGATTATTCATTTAACATCACCTAATTAACCTACTGTACCAATACTACTAGCAGCACTACTAACCTAATTAACCTAGCAAAACTCTAGTGCCCTAACTGAAAACCATCTAATTAACATCTAATTTTTTCTCTAAAATACAGAGAGAGATGAGTGAGGGGGAGGGGTGGGGGACTTACAGAGAGGGGAGAGACGGTGGCGGGGAGGTGCTCGGTGACGGAGGCAGGGGCGGAGAGGGCGGGCTCAGGCACGGGCAAGGGCGGTCCTGGGCGGGCTCGGGCGGCGGTGAGGTGGAGGACACCGACGGTGACGTGGAGGGCGGCCTTGGGCGGCGGCTGTGAGGCTGAGGGCGGCCTCGGGCGGCGGCGGTGAGGCTGAGGGCGGCAGCGGTGAGGCTGAGGGCGGCCTTGGGCGGCGGCGGTGAGGCTGAGGGCGGCCTCAGGCGGTGGCGGTGAGGAGACGGCAGCGAGGGCGAGGGACGATTTGGCGAAGAATTGGTGGCCGGGGGCGGGATGGGGGGAAACCGCTGTTTAAGTGAAATGTAACGGTAGCGCGTTTCCGGAAACGCGCTATAGCTAAGTTAGCTATAGCGCGTTTACTGAAACCCGCTACTGCTATTACTTTCTCCTTTTCCCCCTTTTTTCACTTTATTTTATTTCCGTTAGCAGCATCGCTTTACATGTAAGCGCGCTGCAGCTAAGGAGATTAGTAGTAGCACTGGGCCATTATACGCGCCACTGCTAGATTGGGCTAGCCATGTGGGCCCAGTTCAAATGTAGCAGCAACGCTTTTCGCTAGTACGCGCTACTGCTAAAGTCATAGCAGTAGCGCGGTTTATTTACGCGCGCTGCTACTAAGTAGCAGCAGCGCTTGATTTTGTACAGTGCTACTAGTAAAATTCTGTGTATAGGCTTTTCCCTAGTAGTGTTGGTTCCCCACAAGATAGCTTTTGTCCCATTATATTTGGTAGACCATTCTTAAATACTGTTAATGCTACCATAGATTGCAAAAGAGATGTTGTTACTATCGGTTTAGATGATATTACTCATGAATTTAATTTTTCTAAATTTAGTAGACAACACCGTGAAGAAGAATTACCTAGTAAGGATGAAATCATTGGTCTTGCTTCTATTGCCGTACCTCCTAGTGATCCTTTAGAACAATACTTGCTAGACCATGAAAATGATACGTTTATGAATGAAAGAAGGGAATTAGATGAAGTATTCTTTAAACAGGAACCTATTCTGAAAAACAATTTACCTATTGAAATCCTAGGGGATCCTCCTCCACCCAAGGGTGATCCCGTGTTTCAGCTTAAACCGTTACCTGATACTCTTAAATATGCTTATCTTGATGAGAAAAAGATATATCATGTTATTATTAGTTCTAACCTTTCAGAGCATGAGGAAGAGAGATTATTGAAAACTCTGAAGAAGCACCGTGCTGCTATTGGGTATACTCTTGATGATCTTAAGGGCATTAGTCCCACTCTATGTCAACATAAAATTAATTTGGAAGAAGATGCTAAACCAGTTCGTGATCATCAATGCCGGCTGAATCCTAAAATGAAAGAAGTGGTAAGAAAGGAGATACTAAAGCTCCTTGAGGTAGGTATAATTTATCCCGTTGCTGATAGTCAGTGGGTAAGCCCTGTCCATTGTGTCCCTAAGAAGGGAGGTATTACTATTGTTCCTGACGATAAAGATGAATTGATTCCTCAAAGAATTATTACAGGTTATAGGATGGTAATCGATTTCCGCAAATTAAATAAGGCTACTAAAAAGGATCATTACCCCTTACCTTTTATCGATTAAATGCTAGAAAGATTGTCCAAACACACACATTTTTGCTTTCTAGATGGTTATTCCGGTTTCTCTCAAATACTTGTGTCAGCCAAAGATCAATCAAAGACTACTTTTACATGCCCTTTTGGTACTTTTGCTTATAGACGTATGCCTTTTGGTTTATGTAATGCACCTGCTACCTTTCAAAGATGCATGATGGCTATATTCTCTGACTTCTGTGAAACGATTTGTGAGGTTTTCATGGATGACTTTTCCGTCTATGGATCTTCTTTTGATGATTGCTTGAGCAACCTTGATCGAGTTTTGTAGAGATGTGAAGAAACTAATCTTGTCTTGAATTGGGAAAAGTGCCACTTTACGGTTAATGAAGGTATTGTCTTGGGGCATAAAGTTTCTGAAAGAGGTATTGAAGTTGATAAAGCCAAGGTTGATGGTATTGAAAAGATGACATGTCCCAAGGACATCAAAGGTATAAGAAGTTTCCTTGGTCATGCCGGTTTTTATAGGAGGTTCATTAAGGACTTCTCAAAAAATTCTCGGCCTTTGACTAATTTATTACAAAAAGATATACCATTTGTCTTTGATGATGATTGTGTAGAAGCATTTGAAATACTTAAGAAAGCATTGATTTCTACACCTATTGTTCAGCCACCTGATTGGAATTTACCCTTTGAAATTATGTGTGATGCTAGTGATTATGCTGTAGGTGCTGTTCTAGGACAAAGAGTTGATAAGAAACTAAATGTTATTCAATATGCTAGTAAAACTCTAGACAATGCTCAAAGAAATTATGCTACCACTGAAAAAGAATTCTTAGTAGTTGTATTTGCTTGTGATAAGTTTAGACCTTATATTGTTGATTCTAAAGTAACTATTCACACTAATCATGCTGCTATTAAATATCTTATGGAAAAGGAAGATGCTAAACCTAGACTTATTAGATGGGTTCTCTTGCTACAAGAATTTGATTTGCACATTGTTGATAGAAAAGGAGCTGAGAACCCCGTTGCAGACAACTTGTCTAGGTTAGAAAATGTGCTTGATGACCCACTACCTATTGATGATAGCTTTCCTGATGAGCAATTAAATGTCATAAATGCTTCTCATACTGCTCCATGGTATGCTGATTATGCTAATTATATTGTTGCTAAGTTTATACCATCTAGTTTCACATACCAGCAAAAGAAAAAATTCTTCTATGATTTGAGGCATTACTTTTGGGATCACCCACATCTTTATAAAGAAGGAGTGGATGGTGTTATTAGACATTGTGTACCTGAGCATGAACAGGAACAGATCCTACGCAAGTGTCACTCCGAAGCTTATGGAGGACACCATGCTGGAGATAGAACTGCACATAAGGTACTGCAATCTGGTTTTTATTGGCCTACTCTCTTCAAGGATACCCGTAAGTTTGTCTTATCTTGTGATGAATGTCAAAGAATTGGTAATATTAGTAGACGTCAAGAAATGCCTATGAATTATTCACTTGTTATTGAACCATTTGATGTTTGGGGCTTTGCCTATATGGGACCTTTTGCTTCCTCTAATGGTTATACACATATTCTAGTTGCTGTTGATTACGTTACTAAGTGGGTAGAAGCTATTCCAACTAGTAGTGTTGATCATAACACTTCTATTAAAATGCTTAAAGAAGTTATTTTTCCAAGATTTGGAGTCCCTAGATATTTAATGACTGATGGTGGTTCACATTTTATTCATGGTGTTTTCCATAAAATGCTTGCTAAATATGATGTTAATCATAGAATTGCATCTCCTTATCACCCTTAGTCTAGTGGTCAAGTAGAATTGAGTAATAGAGAACTCAAATTAATTTTACAAAAGACTGTTAATAGGTCTAGAAAGAATTGATCCAAGAAACTTGATGATGCATTATGGGCCTATATAACTGCATATAAAAATCCTATGGGTATGTCTCCGTATAAAATGGTCTATGGAAAAGCATGTCACTTAACTCTCGAACTAGAACACAAGGCTTATTGGGCTATTAAAGAACTTAATTATGATTTTAAACTTGCCGGTGAGAAGAGGTTATTTGATATTAGCTCACTTGATGAATGGAGAACCCAAGTCTATGAAAATGCCAAGTTGTTTAAAGAAAAAGTTAAAAGATGGCATGACAAAAGGATACAAAAGCGTGAGTTTAATGTAGGTGATTATGTATTGCTATACAACTCTCGTTTAAGATTTTTTGCAGGAAAACTTCTCTCTAAATGGGAAGGTCCTTATGTTATCGAGGAGGTCTACCGTTCCGGTGCCATAAAAATGAACAACTTCGAAGGCACAAATCCGAAGGTGGTGAACGGTCAAAGAATCAAACACTATATCTCAGGTAATCCCATAAATGTTGAAACCAATGTTATTAAAACCGTAACCCGGAGGAATTCATAAGGGACACTTTCCGGAACGTTTCAGACTCCGAAAAGGAATAGGTATGTGGTACGGTAAGTAAACCGACTCCAAAACAGTTTTTAAGGCAATATTTCTCTGTTTTGGAATATTTAGAAAAATAGAAAAATAAGAGCAGTCCGGGAAGGACACGAGGGCTCCACGAGGGTGGAGGGCGCGCCCTACCCCCTGGGCGCGCCCCCTACCTTGTGGGCACCTTGTGTGCTCTCCGAACTCTGTTTTCGTACACGACACGTATTTTGGTCGGTAAAAATTCATTATATAATCTCCCGGGGGTTTTGACGCCTGTATCACGCAAAAATCTCTTGTCTTTGTTTCAAACTATTTTTCTGACAGATCTAGATTATCATGACGTCTCCAAGTGCTCCCAAGGACAAGTTCTTCGAGAAGGTCATCAACCCTTACCTCGCGGAGGTGCAGCGACACCCTCAAACTATTGAGATGCGTGATGGGTTGCTGCACATCCGTGATGCTGAGGGACCGAAGGGGACCAGAAGCATGGAGATGAGGCTCGAAGCAATGGAGCAACAAGTTTTCAAGTGTCAGGGGATGGTGGAGCGTGGACTCAACTCCAACCACATGATGATCGCAGAATTCACCAACAAACACAAGCTGGATGCTGACAACATCGGGGAGACCATCTTCAAGCTTCACGAGAAAATTGAGCACCTTCAAGCTCAAATCTATGGCCTGCAAAACCAAAACTGTGAGTATGAATATAGATTCAAAAGGATGAGTTTGGATGCAGATTTGAGGATCCCGTAGACTCGGTCATCCTTCTATGATGGTGAGCCTACACCTTGGAAGAAGGACGACAAGCCTACGCCATCAACAAAATCACCACCGTCTCCACCAACAAAGAAGAATTGAGTATCTGGTATGGGCACTCCACTTGGCAACTTCCAAGCTTGGGGGAGTGCCCCGGTATCGTATCACCATCACTTTTGTCTTTATCTTTTTTAGTTCGATCCTTTTGGTAATATCTTGATCTAGTAGAATAAAAGTTCTTAGTGTGATCTAGTTGTGAGTTTTGCTTTATTATCCTTCTATGTAATCGAGTCCATGAGCTATATAATAAAGATTAGTGTTGAGTCAAGGGCTTGATTATTTTGCCATGATCCTAAGTGAATAAAAGAAAAGAGAAAGAAATAAAAAGAAACAAAGAGATCATGTGAGTCTTATGGAGAGTAATGAGCTCACATAGAAAAGTATGATGAATAAAAGTTGTTGAGGGTTGACAAACATAGTTTTGGTCATCGTTGCAATTAATAGGAAGTAATAAAGAAAGAGAGGTCTTCACATATAAATATACTATCTTGGACATCTTTTACAATTGTGAGCACTCATTAAAATATGACATGCTAAAGAGTTGACATTGGACAAGGAAGACAACGTAATGGGTTATGTTTTCTTACATGTGAGATGAATTATATTGTCTTGGATCTCCAACATGATGAGCTTGCCCTTCCCCCTCATGCTAGCCAAATTCATTGCACCAAGTAGAGATACTACTTGTGCTTCCAAATACCCTTAAACCAGTCTTGCCATAAGATTCCACCATATCTACCTATGGATTGAGTAAGATCCATCAAGTAAGTTGTCATCGGTGCAAGCAATAAAAATTGCTCTCTAAATATGTATGATTTATTGGTGTGGAGGAAATAAGCTTTATACGATCGTGTGATATGGAAGTAATAAAAGCGGCAGACTGCATAATAAAGGTCCATATCACAAGTGACAATATAAAGTGACGTTCTTTCGCATTAAGATTTTGTGCATCCAACCATAAAAGCGCATGACAACCTCTGCTTCCCTCTGCGAAGGGCCTATCTTTTACTTTTAGCTCCTGCATTGCATGAGAGTCATGGTGATTTTCACCCTTCCTTTTTACACTTTATCCTTTGGCAAGCACAGTATGTTGGAAAGATCCTGGTATATATGGCTAATTGGATGTGAGTTTTCATGAACTATTACTGTTGACATTACCCTTGAGGTAAAACGTTGGGAGGCAAAACTATAAGCCCCTATCTTTCTCTGTGTCCGATTAAAACTCCATACCCATAAGTATTGCGTGAGTGTCAACAATTGTGAAAGATTATGTGATAGTTGAGTATGTGGACTTGATAAAAAGCTCTTATACATTGACTCTTTCCTATGTTATGATAAATTGCAATTGCTTTAATGACTGAGATTATAGTTTGTTAGTTTTCAATGAAGTTTACGATTCATACTTGATATTGTGATTGAATTATTACTCTAACATTAGATATTATATGACGAAGAATTATATGAGTTGCTGTTCTAAGAATGATCATGATGCCCTCATGTCTGTATTTTATTTTTATCGACACCTCTATCTCTAAACATGTGGACATATTTTTCGATTTCGGCTTTTCGCTTGAGGACAAGCGGGGTCTAAGCTTGGGGGAGTTGATACGTCCATTTTGCATCATGCTTTTATATCAATATTCATTGCATTATGGGCTGTTATTACACATTATGTCGCAATACTTATGTCTATTCTCTCTTATTTTACAAGGTTTACATAAAGAGGGAGAATGCCGGCAGCTGGGATTCTGGGCTGGAAAAAGAGCAAATATTAGAGACCTATTCTGCACAACTCCAAAAGTCATGAAACTTCACGCAAGATGTTTTCCAAATATATAAAAATACTGAGAGCAAGAACTTTACCAAGGGGGCCACACCTTGCCCACGAGGGTGGGGGCGTGCCCTACCCCCCTGGGCGCGCCCCCTACCTCATGGGCCCCCTGGTGGCCCTCCGGTGGCCATCTTCTGCTATATGGAGTCTTTCAATGGAAAAAAATCATAATCTATCTTCTTGGAAGAAACTCCGCCGCCACGAGGCGGAACCAATCTAGGGCTCTGGCGAAGCTGTTCTGCCGGGGAAACTCCCCTTCCGGAGGGGGAAATCATCACCATCGTCATCACCAACGCTCCTCTCATCGGGAGAGGGCAATCTCCATCAACATCTTCATCAGCACCATCTCATCTCAAAACCCTAGTTCATCTCTTGTATCCAATTCTTGTCTCCAAGTCCGGGATTGGTGCTAGTAGGTTGCTAGTAGTGTTAATTACCCCTTGTAGTTGATGCTAGTTGGTTCAATTGGTGGAATATCATATGTTTAGATCCTATATGCATATTAATACCCCTCTGACTATGAACATGTTTATGCTTTGTGAGTAGTTACTTTTGTTCCTGAGGGCATGGGAGAAGTCTTGCTATTAGTAGTCATGTGAATTTGGTACTCGTTCGATATTTTGATGAGATGTATGTTGTCTCTCCTCTAGTGGTGTTATGTGAACGTCGACTACATGAAACTTCAGCATTATTTGGGCCTAGAGGAAGGCATTGGGAAGTAATAAGTAGATGATGGGTTGCTAGAGTGACAGAAGCTTAAACCCTAGTTTATGCGTTGCTTCGTAAGGGGCTGATTTGGATCCATATGTTTCATGCTATGGTTAGGTTTACCTTAATATTTTTGTTGTAGTTGCGGATGCTTGCAATAGAGGTTAATCATAAGTGGGATGCTTGTCCAAGTAAGGGCAGTACCCAAGCACCGGTCCACCCATATACCAAATTATCAAAGTACCGAACGCGAATCATATGAGTGTGATGAAAACTAGCTTGACGATATTCCCATGTGTCCTCGGGAGCGCTTTACATCATATAAGAGTTTGTCCAGGCTTGTCCTTTGCTACAAAAAGGATTGGGCCACCTTGCGGCACTTTATTTACTTTCGTTACTTGTTGCTCGCTACAAATTATCCTATCACAAAACTATCTGTTACCACTTATTTCAGTACTTGCAGAGAACACCTTGCTGGAAACCGCTTATCATTTCCTTCTGCTGCTTGTTGGGTTCGACACTCTTACTTATCAAAAGGACTATGATAGATCCCCTATACTTGTGGGTCATCATCGATCTATAGTTTGATACCGTCATCGGATCGCTGACCAGTTTACGCCCATTGTGACAGTCAGTTTTTGGCTTTCTCCACTGAGGTGCTTGACCATTCGAGTTGGAAGCACAATCGCAGTGGTTCTCCCTTTGCACACCTAGCCGAACAAAGCGGAACGTAGGATGCAAGCACAGGAGCCGGGCAACCCAACTATTGACCAAAGACACAATTCGAAACCGATGCATATATAGCAATATCCGAGAATTTTTGTGCCAAATCTCTAAAGGTGTCCAACGCTGCACTACGAGACTTATGCTGGAAACAAACAAATAGTTTAAAAGCGCCATAGGCTTGAAAAAACAAAAAAAATTAGTAAAAACTTTACGCCCGAACTAAATCAAGTCATTTGGTGCCAATCCGAAAATTGGTCTTATTTTTGTGCTTCTGTCGTGCATTAATATGACACATCCAATCGCAAGACTTCAAGCGGGTCAGCCTACGGCTGCAACCTCCTATCCCGAAGGCGGAGTACTTCTCGTTAGACCAGTTTAGCGAACTAAACTCGAGCGGTCACTAGAGAGAAAATGGGCTATCCGGCTATTGACCACACACGCGCGTCGAAAAAAGAGTGATAGAAAAAGATTTTGCAACGACTAGGAAGAAAACACATTTACTATAAAACGGCTCATATAAATTTAAGAGCCCCCAGTAAACTTGGGTAAAAGAATTTTATGTATAATGATTGTATGTACCGAAGTACTTATATCATATATGTGTTCACCCGAACTTTTAAACGCGTCTTAACCGACCGTCGGCTTCTCCCTCTTCGGTCAAGGGCCAAAAAGTGTTATGTACTCCATCTGTCGAGAATATCGACGGTGCTTCCAATAACCAGGCAATTAGGACATAAGGCTGTAACAGACAAAGCGCGCTCAGGGAACTTATGCTATATTACTGACGAAGTGTAAGAAGCATCTTCGAAGAAAATAGTACCCCCATTGATACCTTTCTTCGGTTGCTCATTGTTACTATGAGACTTGTGCAATAGATTTTTGTACTCATGAGTTCTGTTGTGTGCCGACCATGATTGAAAACAATAAGAGCGCTAGCTTTCGGCTTCACCCAGTCTGAGGTCCGAGCTCGGATGACCCGATCGTGACAATCGCAGAGGTGCTCCCTTTACTCCCTAGCCGAACAATCGGGAACGTAGGGATAAACACAGGAGCAAGGCAACCCAGCTTGCGAAACACTTAAGTCAACATGGTGCATATTGTGGCATAATACATGAACAAGGAACGAAGCTATACAAGTATAATCATATGAAAGAGGAAAGGCTTCATAAAGGAAGCCCCCAAGTAAACAGGGTATTTGAATTTGTGTGTCACAAACAAAGTTTTGACAAGGAGGTTTTTCACAAAGAACTTTTTGCCAAAAAAGTATAATGCTTGGTCGAACCGAACAAAATTGAAAACTAAAAGTTTTTGAGAATGAAAGCGACTTACCTGGTTAATGTGCTCGGTATTGATGATGCGGTCCGAGCTTACGGCGGGATGAGCTCCCAGCCCCCAAGCCGGTCCCAAGATGACAGAGCAAAGAGCTCGACGCTCCGAAGTGGCGACATAGCACGGCCGATGCAGGCCGGCAGTGTGACGCCAAAGTACCGGCGTGGGTTAATGAAGTGATGACGAAGCCCCCGATCCGGCCAAGGTGACGTGGTATGTCGATACGCCGAGGTGACAACGCTGCCCAATCCGGATCATTTACCTGTGCACAGAAGATAGTGCAAGCCGGAGACAATAGTAATAATAATAATAATATTTTTTAAAAGGATGCATGATTAATATTTTATGCAAAGTGGGTAATAAAAGAAATATGGCATGTGTGTCGAACACTCGATGAGGTAGAGCTCCCTCAGCGATGCCGAAGTCCCAAGGCAACCGAACATGTGATGTCCACTACACAACCTTCTTCTTGTAGACGTTGTTGGGCCTCCAAGTGCAGAGGTTTGTAGGACAGTAGCAAATTTCCCTCAAGTGGATGACCTAAGGTTTATCAATCCGTAGGAGGCGTAGGATGAAGATGGTCTCTCTCAAGCAACCCTGCAACCAAATAACAAAGAGTCTCTTGTGTCCCCAACACACCCAATACAATGGTAAATTGTATTGGTGCACTAGTTCGGCGAAGAGATGGTGATACAAGTGGTATATGCATGGTAGATATAGGTTTTTGTAATCTGAAAAATATAAAAACAGCAAGGTAACTAATGATAAAAGTGAGCGTAAACGGTATTGCAATGCTAGGAAACAAGGCCTAGGGTTCATACTTTCACTAGTGCAAGTCCTCTCAACAATAAACATAATTGGATCACATAACTATCCCTCAACATGCAACAAAGAGTCACTCCAAAGTCACTAATAGCGGAGAACGAACGAAGAGATTATGGTAGGGCACGAAACCACCTCAAAGTTATTCTTTCCAATCAATCCGTTGGGCTATTCCTATATGTGTCACAAACAGCCCTAGAGTTCGTACTAGAATAACACCTTAAGACACAAATCAACCAAAACCCTAATGTCACCTAGATACTCCAATGTCACCTCAAGTATCCGTGGGTATGATTATACGGTATGCATCACACTATCTCAGATTCATCTATTCAACCAATACAAAGTACTTCAAAGAGTGCCCCAAAGGTTCTACCGGAACCCGCAAGTTGATCACCAAAACATACATCAAGTGAATCACGTGATATCCCATTGTCACCACAGATACGCACGGCAAGACATACATCAAGTGTTCTCAAATCTTTAAAGACTCAATCGATAAGATAACTTCAAAGGGGAAACTCAATCCATTACAAGAGAGTAGAGGGGGGAGAAAACATCATAGGATCCAAATATAATAGCAAAGCTCGCGATACATCAAGATCGTATCACCTCAAGAACACGAGAGAGAGAGAGATCAAACACATAGCTACTGGTACATACCCTCAGCCCCGAGGGAGAACTACTCCCTCCTCGTCATGGAGAGCACCGGGATGATGAAGATGGCCACCGGAGAGGGATTCCCCCTCCGGCAGGGTGCCGGAACGGGTCTAGATTGGCTTTCGGTGGCTACGGAGGCTTCTGGCGGCAGAACTCCCGATCTATTGTGATCCCCGGTCGTTTTAGGGTATATGGAGATATATAGGCGGAACAAGTACGTCAGGGGGGCCATGAGGGGCCCACAAGGGTGGAGGGCGCGCCCCCCTACCTCGTGGCTTCCTCGAAGCTTCCTTGACGTGGACTCCAAGTCTCCCGGGTTGCTTTCCTTCCAAAAATAAGTTCCGTGAAGTTTCAGGTCAATTGGACTCCGTTTGATTTCCTTTTCTGCGATACTCTAAAACAAGGAAAAAACAGAAACTGGCACTGGGCTCTAGGTTAATAGGTTAGTCCCAAAAATAATATAAAAGTGTATAATAAATCCCATAAACATCCAAAATAGAAGATAATATAGCATGGATCAATCAAAAATTATAGATACGTTGGAGACGTATCAGCATCCCCAAGCTTAATTCTTGCTCGCCCTCAAGTAGGTAAATGATAAAAATAGAATTTTTGATGTGGAATGCTACCTAACATATTTATCCATGTAATTCTCTTTATCGTGGCAAGAATATTTAGATCCATAAGATTCAAGATAAAAGTTCATATTGACATAAAAATAATAATACTTTAAGCATACTAACTAAGAAATTATGTCCTCTCAAAATAACATGGCCAAAGAAAGTTCATCCCTACAAATTCATATAGTTTAGTCATGCTCCATTTTCGTCACACAAGAATGCTCTCATCATGCACAACCCCGATGACAAGCCAAGCAATTGTTTCATACTTTAGTAATCTCAAACCTATAAATTTTCACGCAATATATGAGCACGAGCCATGGACATAGCACTATGGGTGGAATAGAATGTGATGATGGGGGTTATGTGGAGAAGACAAAAACAGGAGAAAGTCTCACATCAACGAGGCTAATCAATGGGCTATGGAGATGCCCATCGATCGATGTTAATGCAAGGAGTAGGGATTGCCATGCAACGGAAGCACTAAAGCTATAAATGTATGAAAGCTCAACAAAATAAACTAAGTGGGTGTGCATCCAACTTGCTTGCTCACGAAGACCTAGGGCACTTGAGGAGGCCCATTGTTGGAATATACAAGCCAAGTTCTATAATGAAAATTCCTACTAGTATATGAAAGTGACAAAACAAGAGACTCTCTATCATGAGGATTATGGTGCTACTTTGAAGCACAAGTGTGGCAAAAAAGGATAGTAGCATTGTCCCTTTTATTTTTCTACTTTTTTATTTGGCCTTTCTTCTTTTGGGACCTTCCTTTTTTTATTTGGCCTTTCTCTTTTGGGGGGGGGACAATGCTCTATTAATGATGATCATCACACTTCTATTTATTTACAACTCAAAGATTACAACTCGATACTAGAACAAGATATGAATCTATACGAATGCCTCCGACGGTGTACCGGGATTGCGATGAATCAAGAGTGACATGTATGAAAAATTATGAACGGTGACTTTGCCACAAATACGATGTCAACTACATGATCATGCAAAGCAATATGACAATGATGATGCATGTCATAATAAACGGAATGGTGGAAAGTTGCATGGCAATATATCTCGGAATGGCTATGGAAATGCCATAATAGGTAGGTATGGTGGCTGTTTTGAGGAAGATATAAGGAGGTTTATGTATGATAGAGCGTATCATATCACGGGGTTTGGATGCACCGGCGAAGTTTGCACCAACTCTCAATGTGAGAAAGGGCAATGCACGGTACCGAAGAGGCTAGCAATGATGGAAGGGTAAGAGTGCGTATAATCCATGGACTCAACATTAGCCATAAAGAACTCACATACTTATTGCAAAAATCTACAAGTCATCAAAAACCAAGCACTACGCGCATGCTCCTAGGGGGTAGATTGGTAGGAAAAGACCATCGCTCGTCCCCGACCGCCACTCATAAGGAAGACAATCAAATAACACCTCATGTTTCAAATTTGTTACACAACGTTTACCATGCGTGCATGCTACGGGACTTGCAAACTTCAACACAAGTATTTCTAAAATTCACAACTACTCAACTAGCACAACTTTAATATCACTATCTCTATATCTCAAAACAATCATCAAGTATCAAACTTCTCTTAGTATTCAATGCACTTATATGAAAGTTTTTATTATATCCCTCTTGGATGCCCATCATATTAGGACTAGTTTCATAACCAAAGCAAACTACCATGCTGTTATAAAGACTCTCAAAATAATATAAGTGAAGCATGAGAGATCAATTATTTCTACAAAATAAAACCACCACCATGCTCTAAAAGGATATAAGTGAAGCACTAGAGCAAATGACAAACTACTCTGAAAGATATAAGTGAAGATCAATGAGTAGTCGAACAATTATGCAACTATGTGAAGACTCTCTAACATTTAAGAATTTCAGATCTTGGTATTTTATTCAAACATAAAGCAAAACTAAAGAAAATAAAATGACGCTCCAAGCAAAACACATATCATGTGGCAAATAAAAATATAGCTCCAAGTAAAGTTACCGATGAACGAAGACGAAAGAGGGGATGCCTTCCGGGGCATCCCCAAGCTTAGGCTTTTGGTTGTCCTTTAATATTACCTTTTGGTGACTTGGGCATCCCCAAACTTAGGCTCTTGCCACTCCTTATTCCATAGTCCATCGAATCTTTACCCAAAACTTGAAGACTTCACAACACAAAACTTAACAGAAAACTCGTAAGCTCCTTAGTATAAGAAAATAAATCACCACTTAGGTACTATTGTGAACTCATTCATATTGGTGTAATATCTACTGTATTCCAACTTATCTATGGTTCATACCCTCCGATACTACTCATAGATTCATCAAAATAAGCAAACAACACATCGAAAACAGAATCTGTCAAAAACAGAACAGTCTGTAGTAATCTGGATCAAACGTATACTTCTGGAACTCATAAAATTCTCAAATAAATTTCGGGACGTGAGGAATTTATCTATTAATCATCTTCAAAAATAATTAACTAAACAGTACTCTCCAATAAAAAATGACAGCAATTCTCGTGAGCGCTAAAGTTTCTGTTTTTTACAGCAAGATCAACAAGACTTTCCCCAAATCTTCCCAAAGGTTCTACTTGGCACAAACACTAATTAAAAGAATAAAACCACATCTAAACAGAGGCTATATAAATTATTTATTTCTAAACAGGATCAAAATCAAGGAACAAAGATAAAGCTGGGTTGCCTCCCAACAAGCGCTATCGTTTAACGCCCCTAGCTAGGCATGATGATTTCAATGATGCTCTCATATAAGATAAGAATTGAAACATAAAGAGAGCATCATGAAGAATATGACTAGCACATTTAATCCTAACCCACTTCCTATGCATAGGGATTTTGTGAGCAAACAACTTGTGAGAACAAGAATCAACTTGAATAGGAAGGTAAAATAAGCATAATTTCAAAACTTTAAGCACATAGAGAGGAAAAATGATGTTGTTGCAATTCCTACAAGCATATATTCCTCCCTCATAATAATTTTCAGTAGCTTCATGAATGAATTCAACAATATAACCAGCACCTAAAGCATTCTTTTCATGATCTACAAGCATAGAAAATTTACTACTCTCCACACAAGCAAAATTCTTCCCATGAATAATAGTGGGAGCAAACTCAACAAAGTAACTATCATGGGATTGAAAATTGAAATCAAGATGACAAGTTTCATTGTTATCATTATTCTTTAAAGCATATGTGTCATCACAATAGTCATCATAGATAGGAGGCATGCTTTCATCATAATAAATTTGCTCATCAAAACTTGGGGGACAAAATATTTCATCTTCATCAAACATAGCTTCCCCAAGCTTGTGGCTTTGCATATCATTAGCATCATGGATATTCAAGGAATTCATACTAACAACATTGCAATCATGCTCATCATTCAAATATTTAGTGCCAAACATTTTAATGCATTCTTCTTCTAAAACTTTGGCGCAATTTTCCTTTCCATCATACTCACGAAAGATATTAGAAAGATGAAGCGTATGAGGCAAACTTAATTCCATTTTTTAATTTTCTTTTATAAACTAAACTAGTGATAAAACAAGAAACTAAAAGACTCAATTGGAAGATCTAAAGATATACCTTCAAGCACTCACCTCCCCGGCAACGGCGCCAGAAAAGAGCTTGATGTCTACTACACAACCATCTTCTTGTAGACGTTGTTGGGGCTCCAAGTGCAGAGGTTTGTAGGACAGTAGCAAATTTCCCTCAAGTGGATGACCTAAGGTTTATCAATCCGTAGGAGGCGTAGGATGAAGATGGTCTCTCTCAAGCAACCCTGCAACCAAATAACAAATAGTCTCTTGTGTCCCCAACACACCCAATACAATGGTAAATTGTATTGGTGCACTAGTTCGGCGAAGAGATGGTGATACAAGAGGTATATGCATGGTAGATATAGGTTTTTGTAATCTGAAAATATAAAAACAGCAAGGTAACTAATGATAAAAGTGAGCGTAAACGGTATTGCAATGCTAGGAAACAAGGCCTAGGGTTCATACTTTTATTAGTGCAAGTCCTCTCAACAATAATAACATAATTGGATCACATAACTATCCCTCAACATGCAACAAAGAGTCACTCCAAAGTCACTAATAGCGGAGAACGAACGAAGAAATTATGGTAGGGCACGAAACCACCTCAAAGTTATTCTTTCCAATCAATCTGTTGGGCTATTCCTATAGGTGTCACAAACAACCCCAGAGTTCGTACTTGAATAATACCTTAAGACACAAATCAACCAAAACCCTAATGTCACCTAGATACTCCAATGTCACCTCAAGTATCCGTGGGTATGATTATACGATATGCATCACACAATCTCAGATTCATGTATTCAACCAACACATAGAACCTCAAAGAGTGCCTCAAAGTTTCTACTGGAGAATCATGACAAAAACGTGTGCCAACCCCTATGCATAGGTTCATGGGCGGAACCCGCAAGGTGATCACCAAAACATACATCAAGTGAATCACGTGATATCCCATTGTCACCACAGATACGCACGGCAAGACATACATCAAGTGTTCTCAAATCTTTAAAGACTCAATCGATAAGATAACTTCAAAGGGGAAACTCAATCCATTACAAGAGAGTAGAGGGGGGAGAAAACATCATAGGATCCAAATATAATAGCAAAGCTCGCGATACATCAAGATCGTATCATCTCAAGAACACGAGAGAGAGAGAGAGAGATCAAACACATAGCTACTGATACATACCCTCAGCCCCGAGGGAGAACTACTCCCTCCTCGTCATGGAGAGCACCGGGATGATGAAGATGGCCACTGGACAGGGATTCCCCCTCCGGCAGGGTGCCGGAACGGGTCTAGATTGGCTTTCGGTGGCTACGGAGGCTTTTGGCGGCAGAACTCCCGATCTATTGTGATCCCCGATCGTTTTAGGGTATATGGAGATATATAGGCGGAAGAAGTACGTCAGGGGGGCCACGAGGGGCCCACAAGGGTGGAGGGCGCGCCCCCCTACCTCGTGGCTTCCTCGAAGCTTCCTTGACGTGGACGCCAAGTCTCTCGGGTTGCTTTCCTCCCAAAAATAAGTTCTGTGAAGTTTCAGGTCAATTGGACTCCATTTGATTTTCCTTTTCTGCGATACTCTAAAACAAGGAAAAAACATAAACTGGCACTGGGCTCTAGGTTAATAGGTTAGTCCCAAAAATATTATAAAAATGTATAATAAAGCCCATAAACATCCAAAACAGAAGATAATATAGCATGGATCAATAAAAAATTATAGATACGTTTGAGACGTATCAACATGTCGGTATGGCAATTCGACCAACAAGCGTGATCACGCGAGCCGATTTAGGCCGATTGGGACGATGACGTCGGCTTGCCGAAGTGACCGCGTGACGCAGTCGAAGTCGATTACATACACATGTAAAATAGTGTAGTCTAATAATAATAATATAAATACATAAAAATCTTCGCGTGATTAATTTACGTAAAGTAATTTATTTAAAGATATGTGGCCTGGCGCCGAAGTCAATGTCGATGCAGGGCGTCGGCGTGATGCGGTAAAGGCGTGGCAAAGCCGAACCACCACGCAACCGTCGTTAATGCGGCCACCATTTGATAGACCTGTGTACAGATGATGAAACAAACCATAGTAATAATTCCTTGGAAAAAATAAACCCAAACAAGCAAAAAATACTAGGATTAATAGCACCTGGTTTATTTGTTGTAGCAATCCAAAGAAAGGTGACTCCCAAAATTGGGACTCGATCCGCACACCCATTGCTTGATGGGCGATAAATCGACGGTATGGCAATGCTGGCAATGGTTGGCTCACCGAGGCAAAGCCCCCGGTCCAGCTAACGTGACGAAGCTGGTCGGCTGGTGACGCAGGAGTCACTGAAGTATGTTGATGAAGAAATAGCAAAGTTCCCGATCCAGCCGAGGTGTCGAAGCCTCCATGTCAGCCTATGAGTCAAAGAAGGTCGGTTGGTGACGCCAAAGTCACTGGAGTAGGTTTGATGAAGAAATGGTGAAGCCCCCGGTTCAGCCGAGGTGATGGAGCAGGTTGGTAAGGAGACGTTGCAGCTGTGTGCCAGCCGTGGTGTTGAAGCAGTTCGGCGTGATGGACATCGGCTTGAAGAAGCAACAATGCGGCCATGCCGACGCAGTTCGTAACTTGTGACGCGGTCAATGCCGGCTTGATGAAGTGACCATGTGGCGATGCCGGTGTGCCCGCTCCGTGTGATCCGTAAGGTGGCAATGTTGGTGATGATTTATCCTTTGCGATTCTGAACTCTTTGTTCGGCTCGCCGAGATGATAATCCGAAGAAGTTGAGCTCGGCTCAACAAAGCGACGACGTATCTAGTGCAGGTCGGCAGCCGTGAAGCAATATTGCTGGACTGGTTTGACACCAGCATGACGGTGAAGATTACCTCCGAAAAGGATCAAAATTCGTGAGCTTGTGTTCGGATACAAAACACAATACCCTAGAAAGAGATTCTTCCGAAAAGGTTGTCCAATATCTCGTTCATGAAGAGAGATGATCTCAAGTCAGATTCGTATTCACGCAGAAAATAGATCCGAAAAGTGATGCACTAATCGGAAGGTTACCAGAGTTTGAACGGTCAGATCAAGCTGAAATTTGGAGAGGTGGTAGATATGGAAATTCCGCAGCAGATGAACGGTTGGATCTTCCAAATAACCTCCGAGCCGGGCTCTGGAGACCACATCCTAAACTCGTCCTGATTCCCGTCCAAACTCGACAGGGCTCCTGTAGATCGGACATCGGCGGAGATTGCTTCATCGGAACGCAAAGAAATTTTATAGGGTTGTTGAATACTCAATTCCACACAATTCCACCGAAGGAATCGTCAAAGCGATGCTCAAGGAGGTGGTGGAAGCGGATACAAGTTTGCTGTCCGGAAGACCAGCACGGTCGCCCGAGGGCAATGTTGGCGTTGAGCCCCCGAGCTCCAAGTATGATTCCTCCATGATCATGATAGAGATCGGAGTTGATGTTTGATGAAGGCCCTCGCCAAATATGACGACTGGAGGTGGGGCACAGTCCTTGGTCAAGCCAAGATGACCAGTCGAGCCGGCGATGAAGACGCCGATGTTGCAGTTGATCTGCAGGCGAGCCATTGATCCTTTGTCGATCTCAAAGCGAAACTGTCAATGAAAGCATCATTGTCGGTGTCAAAACTGGCATATCTCAGGGTAGGGGGTTCCAAGCTGTGGATTCTCGAATCAATGGTAACAGGAACGAATGAGACGATATTTTACCCAGGTTCGGGCCCTCTTGATGGAGGTAAAACTCTACGTCCTGCTCTTGTTTCTATTGATGAAGTATCAAGTACAGAGTTGATCTACCTCGAGATCATATGTTGTGGTCTAAAACCTGAGGGTATGATGAATAATGTCATAATAATCTAGCGACTAGCCTAGCCTCGGCTTATATAATGTACCGGAGGCCTAGGATAACAAGAGTCTTAGTTGAATACGTTGGTGGAGAAGAGTCCTTGTCTTGATCATCAAGTCTTGTGGAATCTTTCTATGTACGACATGGACTGCCCGAAGTGTCCCATGAGTGAACCGCCACGGGGGTCCTTGGCCCGATCCAGTTGATCGAAAGACGACGTAGTGAGTACCCCCTAGTCCAGGACACCGTCAACGACTTGGCCCTCGTGCCGTGTGTGTTGCAACTACTACAGGCATGTGGAATTCTTGTCTCTTCATCGTCGCAAGAGAGTGCCTCATGACTTCTTTCCGGTAGGTGATGGAAGAGCGGCTTGTTCGGCGGAGCGAGTCCCCTAGCTAGTGTGTGTTTGTGTGGTTGGCGTTGTGGCATTCACCACGCCGTCAAGTGTGGGCTTAGCCATGTGTGTTTACGGTGTTCTAGAGTGGGCTTGGCCCTTTTATTTTGCTTTTCTCCCGGTTTTTCGTGATTAACTGGACAATCTTCTGCTTAATCAATGAAACGTCAAAGCTTTTGCTTCGTGATTTTAATTTATTTGTACTCATACTCATTTACTCAACTAAAATTCAAATATATCTAATGTGTTTCTTACCATTAAAGAAGGCATGCTAAACACAAAGGATAACAGTCATGTCTGCTTTGAAAATCCACCCAAGATAAAATCAAATTAAGAAGCAAGACCATAGAGAAATAGACCTAGAAAGTACATTCATTTCCTATAATTACAAATTCATGACGTCCGTCTACCAATTTTCAGTGTATCATGTTCATAACTTTAATCCAAATTCATTGCCAAGCCTTTGGAATAATATAAAGGAATCATCTACTGAACTGATGGTTATACATCATACCAAATTCTAGATCAGATCATCAACAACACCACTTGAGTAATCCTATAATCTGGCTTCAAGTAACACATCCGCTGAATTTAGTTACATTTTTACTAACCCAAAGAATATAAGTGAAGATAGCAGGGAAAAAAAGCTATTTCTGAACTTAACCATATTTACATGCTATACTTTATCTAGATATAAAGAGGGGAAATATACAGTATGAGATGGAGTAGTGGAGCGGAGCGCCCGCATTAGTGGTCAATCTATGGTAGGCAAGTGAATGATACGATACCACGACTGCTATTCACTGTTGGCCAAGGGAAGTGGTAGCCAAACGAAGGAGATGCCCTGGCGGCTGTGCGTCCCCCAGGAGCCCTTCCGTTCGACGCTCGCTGTGTCAAACAGTCAAGGAATTTGTGCAGGGTGCTCTTAGTAATCTTGCAAGCGAATAGGGCTCCAAATAGTCGAGAAATCGAATAGGGTAACTTGTTAGTATATCAACAAAGAAACTAATGATGCTACACCAACACTCTCCCTAATGTAGCAAACGTGCAAGCTTACACCAGTGCAAATGTCATTCACATATTACTCTGTAATTCGCATTAAAAAATAGATACAACGCCCTAAACATGCATGATATAGACGTCGAGTAAGTAAGAAAGTTGGCTCCGTCCCACAAGCTCAGATAATTTAAAGATGGAACATTACCTTCTTATGCAAATCTTGTAGAAACCTTTGTATATCTAATGCTATATTCTATAGAGCACTAGAGCATCTCGTAGAACTCAACTTAATGAACTGATGATTAGATTGAATGCAAAAATAGGAAGTCACTACTTAGTAAATGTTTACCATCGACAATCATGGATGGTGAACTTGTGATTGACTCCTGAGAACTCTAACACTCAAATTCTCTATGGCAACAAAGCACATGATCAAAAGGCCAAAGCCATCAACAATCATGGATGGTGTCTTTTCTTGCTGAGCGACACAACCTGCACATGACCGGGCCCTAGGACATGGGAATCTCTTGGTTGTTGGTAAAAAATATTCCAAACTTTGATGCTCAGCTTCGACTTCTCTAAAGGTTCCTTACAAAAAAGAGAGAAGTTAAGTCACTAAAATAACCATTCTAAAGGTCTCAACAAGTTTTGTTGTACTGATCATCAAAGAAATGAATGTTAGGATATAAGACACAGAAAAAATATGCATAACGATCCTTGTGGTATACGATAGACTGCGGCTAAGTGGTAACAAAGAAAAGTCATTTTCTAAAAATTGATTCTACATTAACAGTCACATGAGATTTCGTCAGTACATGCACCTCTGAATTCCATCGATCGGTCCCAGTGGATTTAGTCCTGAACTGCACATCAGATGTTTCGCATTACACGTCTGCTTGCTCCCTCGGTCGTCAATGTAGCCGCCCAGGGCTGTTCAAACATCCAGCAAAATATCAACCACCAAAGCTCATGAGCATTCAATTCAAGTATGAACAAAGGCTACATCACACGCATCATCTCAGCTCCAATGTGGTGAAGTTTGTATCACAGAGATGAATAAAACCTGAAGGGAAAATCCACCTCCCGCATGGCCAAACAAAAACATGTTTTTCACAAATATCGATCGGACAGGAGCGCATTTGTTCATCTCTTGAAGCACAAATACATAAACACTTTGGGATATGGGTGCCTAGGGTCAAAACATGATTATGACAAACTGATGGTTAAATAGCACGAACTGTTGATAATCTAGACACAAATCTGTTACTTATCCGTCTTCTCCCAAATGTGAAAAAAACCACGAATGGATCTGCTGTACCAGTGACAAGGATGGTGGCACAACAAATTGGGGGCTGACTAGTGAAACGAAGGATGGGTGAGGTGCGTTCAATCTTGAGACAGATATGGCAGTAGGTGGATTTGTTCGCCGGCCACCCATAATAGTACGCAGTGAGAGGTGGATGAAGACGGCGGCATGGCGATGCAAAACCGGCACAGATCTGTGAGGGGCCGACATGGACGATTGGTCACATCGCAAGCACCCTGGCCAGTGCCAGGTGGCGGCATCCAGATAGTCGCTTCCGTGGCGTCCATCCCAAGGTGGAAGGGTTCCTTCATCCTGATGTCTACTACACAACCTTCTTTTTGTAGACATTGTTGGGCCTCCAAGTGCAGAGGTTTGTAGGACAGTAGCAAATTTCCCTCAAGTGGATGACCTCAGGTTTATCAATCCGTGGGAGGCGTAGGATGAAGATGGTCTCTCTCAAACAACCCTGCAACCAAATAACAAAGAGTCTCTTGTGTCCCCAACACACCCAATACAATGGTAAATTGTATAGGTGCACTAGTTCGGCGAAGAGATGGTGATACAAGTGCAATATGGATGGTAGATATAGGTATTTGTAATCTAAAAATGTAAAAACAGCAATATAACAAGTAATAAAAGTGAGCGTAAGCGGTATTGCAATGCTAGGAAACAAGGCCTAGGGTTCATACTTTCACTAGTGCAAGTCCTCTCAACAATAATAACATAATTGGATCACATAACTATCTCTCAACATGCAACAAAGAGTCACTCCAAAGTCACTAATAACGGAGAACAAACGAAGAGATTATGGTAGGGTATGAAACCACCTCAAAGTTATTCTTTCCAATCAATCCGTTGGGCTATTCCTATACGTGTCACAAAAATCCCTAGAGTTCGTACTAGAATAACATCTTAAGACACAAATCAACCAAAACCCTAATGTCACCTAGATACTCCAATGTCACCTCAAGTATCCGTGGGTATGATTATACGATATGCATCACACAATCTCAGATTCATCTATTCAACCAACACATAGAACCTTAAAGAGTGCCCCAAAGTTTCTACCGGAGAGTCAAGACGAAAACGTGTCCCAACCCCTATGCATAGGTTCATGGGCGAAACCCGCAAGTTGATCACCAAAACATACATCAAGTGGATCAATAGAATACCCCATTGTCACCACGGGTATCCCACGCAAGACATACATCAAGTGTTCTCAAATCCTTAAAGACTCAATCTGATAAGGTAATTTCAAAGGAAAAACTCACTCCATTACAAGAGAGTAGAGGGGGAGAAACATCATAAGATCCAACTATAATAGCAAAGCTCGCGATACATCAAGATCGTACCACCTCAAGAACACGAGAGAGAGAGAGAGAGAGAGAGAGAGAGAGATCAAACAAATAGCTACTGGTACATACCCTCAGCCCCGAGGGAGAACTACTCCCTCCTCGTCATGGAGAGCACCGGGATGATGAAGATGGCCACCGGAGAAGGATTCCCCTCCGACAGGGTGCCGGAACAGGTCTAGATTGGTTTTCGGTGGCTACAGAGGCTTCTGGCAGCGGAACTCCCGATCTATTGTGCTCCTCGAAGTTTTTAGGGTATATGGGTATATATAGGAGGAAGAAGTACGTCAGTGGATCTCTGGGCTGTCCACGAGGCAGGGGGGCGCGCCCCCACCCTCGTGGGCAGCCCGGGACTCTCCTGGTCCAACTCCGATACTCCGTGAGCTTCTTCTGGTCCAAAAATAAGTTCCGTGAAGTTTCAGGTCAATTGGACTCCGTTTGATTTCCCTTTTCTGCGATACTCTAAAAAAAGGAAAAAACAGAAACTAGACTAGGCTCTAGGTTAATAGGTTAGTCCCAAAAATCATATAAAATAGCATATAAAACATCCAAGGTTGATAATATAATAGCATGGAACAATCAAAAATTATAGATACGTTGGAGACGTATCACATCCCATATCCCATGGCCGGCGGCCGGCCGGCCAGAGGAGGCCGGCGGCCGGAGGAAGGTGCAGAGAAGGAAGCGTGCTTGAGCAGCGTCAACGCAGAGGAGGGGAGTACGCGTGCTAAGGCTGGCGGCGGCGTGCGGGAGTGGCAGAGGTGGAGGAGAACGCGTAAAGGAAGGAGGCAGATATGTGCGGAGGCTCATTAGCGACCAGATGTGATTAGCAATTTGTGGGTGACGCTAATCATGAAGCGAGAGGCGGATGAAGACGACAGCAGGGGGATTGGCAGACGTCTGCTCGGCAGAACATTCAATCCTAGCCATCGATTAGGATGGCAGACTATTAACTTAATATCGATGGTAGAATATGTTTTAACCGATTTGATCGGAGGGTTCTGGTTATTTTGTGTACACTTTGTTGTGTGGCTTTAGAGGGAGTTATGTTTGCTCTTTTAATAGTAGTATAGATATAGATATAGATTGCATGCCAGGTCCAGGAAGAAGATTAGCCACATGGGATAGTTGGTTAGTGGTGCGTTGGTGCGTGGGTTAGTGCCACAAAAATAATGGCGGCTTTGCCCCGGCTATGTGCGTGCGTGTGTGTTTTATTTAAAAATTAAAAGTTGTACGTATGTTTGCTTTGAGAAGAAGAAATACAGAGAGAAAAGGTCGTGGCTGTGTGAAGCAGCACGACGCCAAAAAACTTGTGTGTTCCATTGTTCCTGTGTGAACTTTTGAGAAGCTGAGAGGAAGAAGGAGCTGGGGATCAGCTCCAACAACATCCACCCTGTTTCTCAACTATGAAAAACGTAGTTTTAGTTCTATAATTATGTGTGCTTGGCTGCTTGCTTGATGATGTGTGTGTGTTGCTGCATTCCTCACCTGCTCCTGCCAGTGAGCAGGGGCCGGCCGGTGCGCTCTCTCGCACGCTGTTAGTCGAAGGGGTGAGCTGGAGCTATGGATGCTAGTAACTAACAAGGTTTTGCAGAACGCAAGTGAGGGGTCGTATCGCCATACCCATCCCAATTGTTGGTTTTTTTCTCTCTCTTTCAAATGGAAATAGCAAGGTGACTATCCTAACTATAAAAGTTGTACTAGCAGGATCATCAAAACACCAATGCTTGAATTTTTAGACTATGTTCAGTTTTTGTGCCAAGCTCGAAATTTGAATATATAACATGCTCTCTTTATTTGAGCGTGTATGAATGTTCAATTGTTCATGCATGAAACTACATAACCAAGTATTGCTAGATTTAGTGATGCTTTCATCAGAGTTCTTGTACATCAGACTGCACTGTTATCACATGCTTGATATTTATCATGTCATCATTGGAAGTTCTGAGCGTTTTAGCCTATGATTGATGTGCCATGGGATGTAGGCGCCATCGATGGAAAACATGGTGTATGCGACTTCAAGTATGTTCTAATTTTGTTCAGTGCTTTGTGGTCCGGTTTATGTGGTTTCTGATTTTTTTTATGTGGACTTGAGGTGGAGGAAGCCGGAGGGGAGAGGCAGTCGGTTAAGTCTTGCTGGAGAGGGAGGTGGACGTGGAACTTGCGGCATTCTTGCACGGGTGTGGGGAAAGGAAAAGATGGAGCTTCTACAGTACACTTGAAGATTGTTGAATCATCCTCCGAGAAGTAAATTCAAGAGTTGCAGGCATGTTAGAAGGTGATATGTTCATAGTATATCTTCAGTCTTATGGACACAACATAGTATTGTCCGCCTTGAAAAAACTTGTTTTACATACTCCCTCCTGCATTTTTACTCTGCGTATTAGATTTGTGTCAAGTTAAATTTTGCAATGTTTGACCAAATTAATATTAAAAAATATGAACATCTACAATATCAAATATATGTATTATGAAACTACATTTCATAATGAATCTAGTAATATCGATTTGGCATTGTGAATGTTGATACTTTTTTTTATAAGTTTGGTCAAAATAGAGATACTTTGACTTCAGACAAAACTTATATGTAGACTAAAAAGGACCGGAGGGAGTATATTACTCGTAATACAAGCTAGGACTGAACATACTTTCTCGTGATACGTAAACTACGTCATTTATGGTTGTAGACGGGTATTTTAACTGCTTCATTTCTTGCATGCTGTTGGTAAGGTGCTTCCAGAACTTGTTAGAAAATTGATTGAAATGGCCTTCCATGTTCCCACTGTTGATTTTTTCTGTTGTTGATCTCACCCTTAGACTTAAGGGAGCAACATCTGAGCAGATTATTACGGCTCCTATCTGAGTAATGCTAATAACTAAGATCAATACACTTTATTGGGCTGAATTTTGGTTTCTGATGTTTATGCAACATAAATATCTGTCTTCGGATGGGTGATAACACTTTTAAGAATGTCGTTGTGACTTCTGAAGTACTCCCTTCGTTTCAAAATAAGTGTCTCAAAAAATAAAGCAGTTAAAATACCCGTCTACAACTATAAAGTTGAGACACTTATTTTGGGATGACGGAGGGAGTATATATTTACTAACATCTATTGTAGGTCCACATGTGAGAATACAGTTGTGCCCAATATTTTCTCAAATTTGTATTTCTTTGTTGGTTCCTCCCATGTATAAAAAGTCGGTATTCCTCTACAACATATGCCCTAATACATGTCTCCTTGCACCCATACTGTTTGTGAAAAAAATGTTTTCTATACATGTGATTTGATTTTCAAACTTGAATAAGCAGTTTGAGCTAGAAAAGTTTTCCAAATAAAATTTTGAAATCGTGTTTTTGTGATGCCTCACATACCCATGTCTCATTCATCCGCCGTCGCCCCCAACAACAAGAATGACGATCAGCTCATGAGACAACTACTAGACCGCTAGAGCCCTCTTCAGAAGGCAACACATTTGATATTAAGAGAGATCAAGAGAGAGTGAGTGAGAGAGAGGGGAGAGAGGGACGATATATCGAGGGAGGAAGGGGGAGAAAGATCTTGTAGGCACATAATTGTAGGACAACCATGTTCTGAAATATAAATGAGATTTGTTGGTAAGTCATCATTTTTTTGTTCTCAATCTACCAGACATCAGAACCTTAATGTCAAATCTGATGTACATATGCTCTTCCATAAATATGTTTTTACCTCTTGATATGTTATTTTGGTTGTAAATTTATGAATTCATATATCACTGTGAGAAACATTTTAGTTAAGGGGAGAAAAAAGGAACAAATGAAGAGCGCTTCAAAAGCCCGTTGAAACGCACATGCATTCTATTAGTTACTTGAGTAACATTCATGTTTTATTCTTTGAGAATCAATATGATTTTGCTCTCTACACATATCGAACGCTTACCATTGAAGCAATTCACGTCGTTGTTGAATCGATAACCGAATTAGTCGTATTGTTTTCATGGCCGTGTATGCACGTCACCTCGAGGAATCCAAGGATGGATGTGGAAATGGAGCTGCTGCTCCGCTCTGCCGTGTCGTCCTTGTCGTAGGTGGCACCAGAACGTTCATGCCCTGCGCCGGAGTTAATTGCAGAAAGGTATCACACTTTGGCATCATGTTACGAGTCAGTACCACTTTAGAGCCTAAGTGTTGCAAAATGGTCTAAACTCTATATAACAACATACTGACGGTGTATCTGATCGTTGGGGCCAGCATGTCAGGGCCTGACGTGGCATATTTTTTTGCGGAAAACCCCTCTACCTTTTATTTAATCACGCATAAATCCCTTAGTTGCAAAAAAAAGGACCCGACTGGAAAAAAAATTCCGACAAAATTAAGGCACGTGCACGAACGCTGCCGCAGAGGTTCGAACCCGAGAAAGATTTTTCACGGTGCATGCTCGTTGCCATTGCGCCATGTTGTAAAACCAGGCACTTATATTTTTATATGTTCCGCCGTTCAACTTTTTTTAAATATTTTTCTTTCAAACTTCTTTTATTTATTTCAGATCATATGGGTATTTTCAGCACCGAAGAGGACTCGTTTGAAAGTATTCGTCAAACTAAACAAATAAATAAAGCGAGAGCAGAGTTCGAACCCTGGGAACTGCCGCTCGCTCGCGCACAGCGCGTCCCAGCCACCACGCCATTACAACCATTACGTTCCAGGGAAGACGGGGTTCATTTTATACAGCACCGACACGCTGGGCATGCTGTTGGGCGCGGTGAGTTACTGATTTTTTTTTTTTTGAAAAAATGCCACCATGGCTAGCTTTATTGATTTGGCAAAATCGTTACATCGTTCACTAAAGAGTTTATAAGAAAATCTGGGGGTTCATCAACCCAATTACAAGAAACATTATTCTCATAAGAAAATTTAGCTAAATTGTGCGCAGCTTCATTTGCTTCCCATCGGCAATGTGTGAACTCAACATTCCCAATCATTCCAGCTATAATAAAACAGTCCGCATATATAGCAGTAGCTTCGCTCCACATCCTCTCTTGGCCTGAACATGCATTAACAACCTCTAAGGCATCTGATTCAATTTGTATGGAGGTATATCCAAGAGATTCAGCCAAAATTAGTCTGCTCTTCATAGCCATTGCTTCTGCTAGAAAAGCATCAGCGACATATGGGATTGTAGCGCATGAAGCCGCAATAAAAACTCCATATCTATCTCTTGCCACGCCCCCTGTAGCGCCCTTACCTTCTTCGTCATGGTAGGATGCATCAACATTTATTTTTACAAGACCTGAGGTGGGTTTCTTCCACTGTTCACCATTATGAATGACCTGTACATTGTTGTAGCTTGCTAGAAACTAGATCAGGATCGCGCCATGGCGCGAGGGTGCCGGTCCAAACGACTTGTCCAAGAGAATAAAGATCAAATACATGTTGTGTTAATAGGAAGGCAAGTTTAGCACACATCTACTCAAGAGACGATTGATTTTTAGGTTCAAGAGAAAAATAAATCCCCAGCACCAAGATGTCCACGCCCAGTATCTGCTCCTCTCCCACGCCCATGATCTCCTTCTCTCCTAATCTCAGGATCTCCTCGCCTGCTGGTGCTGGGCTCTTCCTCGCCCCCGCCAAGGTGGAGGCGAGTTGGTGTACAGGCGCTGCCACAGTTCTCAATTTTGCTCGCCCATTGGAGTACTCACCGCTGCCATAGTTCTCAATTTTGCTCGCCCAGGTTCATCTCCTCTCTCGGTACTCGCTCTGCTGTCGCTTGAAACACTGCAGACATAAAACAATTTGACAATCATAAACTGGAACTTGCAAACAGTGATGACACAATATTTGAGAACTGAAACTTGCAGTCCCAGTTTCAGTACATAGCAGTACCCACCTCCCTGTGTACTGGTGGACGTAGCAGAGGGCGAGACTGGGAGGCGGCGTCATGGTCCATAACTCGTCGTCAGCGTCGCTCCAGAGAATTGATCAAGTGCATTTGCGTCGCCACCATGGGAGCGTACCAGCCACTGCATCACGGGCATAGCCGCAAGATGTAATCGACTCACCACGGTTTGGCTCTTCTCCGCCGTGCTCTGCAGATTCACACTTACCTAAGATGAACCGGAGCATGCCTATATGTGCTCCATTCAAATGCTTCAAGGGCTCCAATGCTAAACAGATCAAGATGAAAAGGCACAAATCAGGCAGAAATCAACTCACCCGCATCACCAATATAAGAAAAAAATAAATATTTTTCCCAAGAACACAAACCTGCAGCTGCAGCACAAAAAGGCCTCCTGGAACTCGAATTTGCCATCGACCTGGACTGCAAGCTATGAGGAGGGATGGTCGGAGATCACGTCCGTGGCTGCACGACGGCGTCGACCTGCAAGGAGAGGCAAGACCGAGAGAGAGAGAGAGAGAGAGAGAGAGAGAGAGAGAGAGAGAGAGAGAGGTGAACCTGCAGCAGCATGACGGTGGGGCATGGAGGTGGGCGCGGGTTTCATCACCATTCTCCATACACATGGACACATACAAGTATCTTCAGTAAAGAACCATTTATGTACCAACAAAATTCAGTAAAGAACTAATACTAAGAGAAAATCAAGCGTCGCTCACAAAAGTGAGAGAATGCCATTGTCGGAGTTCAGTGATAATTTCCTTGAGGGACTATGAAGGCTAAGGTAAAACAAGCAAAAACCACTGGAGGTGGACGAACAGTGATCAGGCGCACTTGCTATTCGGAATCGAGTCTGATTATTATGGGCCAAAAAAATTACAGAAGAATACATGTTTTGAATAGAGCCCAAAACATAACAACTCGGTGACTATTCAACATCTGAGCACAAAAAGAGAATTTTTTTTGTAACTTGCTAGCTGTCGATCCAATAGACTCCTATCTAGCTAATCTACAGACAATTATATAACTTTCTTTGACCAGTAAAAGAGAGATTATTTACCAGTTATTGACAGAGTAGTTGATAATATTCTTGATCATTAAATGGGCCGAGGCCAGTACAAAAGTGTATCTATTTCTTAGAGAAAAGCATTGAGATATTTATTCAGTATTGCAGATAAATGATCGGAACTCATCGGGCATCAGCATGGACATTTTTTAACTGCACACATCACAATGCACATGTAGACATGGGTGAACAAATGTGGGAAGATCATGTTTCAGTTGTACATACTAAAGAAATTGACACTTATCTGTGACAAAACAGAACCATAATGGGAAAACCTTGAAGATAAAGTGCATATTAAATTCAAATGCACAAAATATTAGAGCAGCAATTCTACAAAATGTTTGCACTAAATTTGAATAACGCAAGGTCAAAGGCATGGCATATGATATGATCTGCACATTTGTATCAATGCAAGTTTGCAAGCTTTCTACATGACATGGGCGACACGAACACTAATTTGGAAACGATGTATCAATGCAAGTTTGCAAGCTTTCTACATGACATAGGCGACGCGAACACTAATTCAGACAAACATACACTCTCCAAGAAAAAAATCCATCGGCTCCACATCCGCTAGATTATAAACTCACAGTATTGATTGAATTTGCCATGAACCAAGGATTTTCGACAAAGCACATGTTGAAACCACCGCACATGCAAAGACTAAGTTGATTAAAAATACAACCTCTAGGTATATAAGTAATTAAGTTGGTTATTTGTTAATTATGACCTCTTTGCCCACCACAACTCTTTCTGCCATGCAAAAGACATTCCCTGTGCTGCAAAACAAATAACACAAAATGAATCTACTAAAAATCTATTCACTTGGAACATTGTTTCCTTAATCAAAGATGTGTAGAGCATTGCAAAATTTAAAACCAAAGTGAGGATTTACAAGGAATCTCATTAGTCTTAAAATTGAAGTTTCCAACCTCTGTATCCTAGTATATGTTATCCACATTTAGCATTGAAGGTCAAGTTTCCATCCTCTGACTCAAATTAACTAAGAAGAGCTAGCTAGTGATCTGCGGCTACTACAATCAATGATGCTAGAGCATCATAGCTGAGGTGTGAGAGCAACATACATTTTATTTTAGCATAGGCATTGTAACAATGTCATAGTCTGCCTTTCAGCAATTCTCAGTTTACCTACATTTAGTCTGGTGCATGATCCAAAGAATGCAGTGGTGACAAACAGAACTGGGGAAAGCTTCCGAACAAACTAAAGACAACAAAAGGAAATGTCCGCTCAATGACTCGGATCAACCGAGCACTTAATCACAGCAGTAAAAAAATTGTCTATACAGTGGAGCTGCCCTGGTTATCACTCAACAAGAATGATCATCCAAGGAAAAAACAAATATCACATGGTCAAAAAGGATTTAGAGACAAGAGGGAGGATCCAACTTGATACACGTAGGTGCCTCGAGCCGATAACTTGCTGGGAGCGGGTAATTCTAGTATAACAAAGTGCAACTTACTCTTAAGCAGACTAAATCAAGGACCAACAACAAACAATAAAAGATCAAAAAAACTTATATGCAATAAAGGTACGAGAGAGAAGAAATCTTTACATAAGACGGCTATAAACACTGGAGCATAAATAGGCAACACGTTTGAATACAAATAAAAAGGGCTCAGGGTTAATTGCATAGCGGGCTCAGATTCGTCTTTCCTCGATCATATAACCTACCCCCGTCATCTCTTATCACCATATCTCAATCTGTTTATACAGTGGAGCTGCCCTGGTTATCACTCAACAAGAATGACCATCCAAGGACAGAACAATAAGTATCACAGGATCGAAAAGGATTCTAGAGACAAGAGGGAGGATCCAACTTGATGCCCACAGGTGCCTCGACTGCTCAAAGGCACACTTATTTCAACCACGGTGAATCATCATCGCCCTAGCAAGAATGGCTTCCAACCGGTGGGGCATGTGAATTACAGGCGGCGGCACGAGATATTTCACCGCGGGAGTAACTATTAATTGGCACAGGAGCACGGGTTCGATCCGACGGCCGAGGCCTTCCACGCACTCAATCCAACAACCAGAATCGCATCAAGGAACCGGAATGCACGGCCGGATGTGCCAAATTGCTGACAACGCACGGAAGCTTCTGCGGTTCTTGTTTCTGGATCACCAGATCAATATGTTCTTACGAGGGTGAAACTGACCTGGTTATCACTCATCAGAAATGACCATCCAAGGACAGAGCCACTAAAATAAGAACGTGATCAAAATGGCTCAAAGAAACAAGGGGGACCCAAATTAATACCCACAAGTGCCTCGACTGCTCGAGAGCATGCCTATATCAGCCATAACTGATCATCATAGCTCTGGCCATGCCCCATATAGTAGCCGAAGCAGAGCAGAAGGAAGACGGGGCTCACTGAGGGAGACTGTAGCCGAGGCAGTACTCAGTGGGCGCCAGGGTTGCGCCTGAACGCCGTCCAGCCGGCGAGGAACCGCTTCCTACACCGCACATCCACGCCGCTGCATCGGAGTTGCGCCTTGCACCGTCCCACCGATGAGCACAAACGCCACAGGCACCGAAGCTGCCAAGGAGGCGAGGAGGTGATGTATGTTTGACCATGAAAATAGAACAGTGGTATCTACATGTTCTGTAACAACCTTGGGCATATTAAACCACCAGAAGCCATTGTAAATGCATACAATGAGCATATAAAGACCACATTTTAAAAAATATATTTTTAATCCAATGACAACATGCTACAATCAACTGCATAATTTTTGTGGCACTTATAGGATGATATAAAAATAGTATATTTGACCATCAATGAACTAACAAAACAGTGGTAACTTATATGTTCTGTAAAGTTAACTCCGCTATCAAATTAACATATACATGACTATACACACATATAAGTAATGAAAACCAGAAAGGTAGACCTTCAAATTATTATTATTTTTGATAAATGGACCTTCAAATTAATTACCAAAACCAGAGACCACCAAGACCATATCAATATAAAAGTTTCAGGAACAGGTCGAGTTAAGAAAGGAAACATGTATAAACTGTGCCCTACATTGTAGAAAAATAAAAATAGGAAGATTTCCTTAAAGCAAACATGACATGCAATGCCATTTTAACAGGAAAGCTACCTCATATACTACAAACATGACATCAGTGAAAATATGGACACACATATCAACAGACATCGATAGTACCATGGAAGAGAAATAAATAAGGAAAAGGAGACACAAAATATACCTGAGAAGAGGTAGAAGAATTGAGGCGTGGGCGCAGGGAGCCCAGCGGCGGTTAAGGCCACATGAACCATCGAGGAACTCTAGCTGCCAATGGCTGGAGCTGATGGTTAGGAGGCTCGACATGACGAACATCTCCTGGATCATGTCCTGTCCCCATGAGCCGATGGTTAGGAGATGATAGATATAATTATGATTTAAATACAAAGGGAATTAGGCAATGAAGATTGTTGTCCCTCAATTTATAGTGGTTCTATCAGCTTTTCAGCTGTCTGGGCACACACCTGGCTCTAGAGACCCAAGTCAGTTTCCTTCTCTAGGTTTCCATGACCATACCATAATCTAAATATGTAATTCACCACAATACTCCCACAAAGATGACGCAACCCAGCATCTTCTTCACCAACGGCGGCATCGGCAGCCTCTTACACTGCAGGTTGCCAGTGTCATCTTCCTCCCTAAGCTACTGTCGTCCTCTTCCTCACCAAGATGCCGCCGCCAATGCCGTGCCATGGTACCGGAGATGAAAACATTCAGATTCAGTACCAGGCATGGATCAAGATAATGAACAATCCCAAGAAATCAATGAAACCTAGGTGTCACTTAGTCAGATCAAAACAACCAGAACCAAATGCACAAAAAACCTGAAACTCCAAAACGACCGAATGTATTTCAGCCCTTATCTCTCACCAGATTCATACACTACAACTCTAATACAACTGAATATATTTTAGCCTTCATCCCTCAGAATATCCATTTATTCATCCAAAAATACCAATCAAAAGGGGCACAAATGAAGCGGCAAAGCATCTCCTAACTATCATATGACAGAAACATCTCCAAGACAATTGAATCTATTCTAGCCCTGGCTGTCATCTGATCCATGTAGCAAAACCGCAAGACAGTTGATGCCATCATCTCCCACAAGATCCATCTATTCATCCAAAAAAATATGAAGCCATCTAATTATCGTATGACCCACCTGTCAGGCCTGAACCCCACCTCAACAACAAAGACATACTTTATTAAAAAATGTAGCTAGATCCAATGCCCCCCTAGACAACATGGTACCAACAAAACAAGAGTTTGGGATGTCTATGAGTGCACACACATTCCCCTCACAATTTCCTTAAAATAATTGACTAACTAAGGGCACAGCCAAAAATCTGCATTGGGGCATCAGGCAACACCCATAATACAGAGCTCTGCTTTTGAAAGTCAATTTCAGAGGAAACAGTGTAGTTCCATCACGAATGTGAAAAAAATCCTTGCATCCGAGGGCGCCGAATGAACCGGGCAAAGCTAAGATTTCACAAAGATTACTTCTATTCGATTCGTACAATCTAATAATGGATGGCCAACACCTAAATTAGCTGGAGGAGGCTAAGCTAAATCACTTCATCTACTCACTCAGTTCCAAATGAATTGAGTTTAACAACCAATTATATTTCAAAGCAATCTAGTCAGATATGAAACCAAACACTGCTACTTTTGCCTAAAAAGGAAAACAGACCATAATATGCTATTGGAACCTACTACATCTGATCTACAAAAATATTCACATGACCACCATTAGCAAATTGGAGAGAGGAAAGAGACACCTGAGATCTTGTGAGAGGAAATTGAAACCAAAATAATAAAGAGAACAACTGAGATATAGACATAACTCAAAACCAAAAACAGTAGCAGTAGCAGTAATTGCAGACATAACCAATAATGTTGTCCTCCTGCATCACCACAAATTACCATCGTCACGCACGCGGTAACAACAGTTCAGATCGGAAATCCTAGGTTACAAGGGCCAAAACCGTGGAAAGCAAAGGAGGCGAGTAGGGGGAGGAGGAGCTGGGGTGGGAGGGGAGGGTGGGGGAGCTCATACCTGCAGAGGCGGACCTCAGGTCGGTGGGGGTGTCACAAATCGGTCCGGTGAGCAGCGTGGTGCTCATGGGCAGCCAACAGCGAGGGAGAAGAGGGGCGGCCGTGCTGCCTCTGTCGAGCACCATAGAAGAGGAAGGGGAGAAGTGATACCGGCGAGGAGAAGCGCACGCCAGCCCCAGCTCGTAGAGGAAAACGCCAGGGACTCGATCTGCTGGTGCTCCTCGCCTCCCCCGGTGGATCACGAGCAGCTCCGAGGGGCGACCTTGACGGGGGCGGAGATGACCGGCGCAACGAGCAGGCAGCCGCTGGAGGCGAGGTCCACCTCCACCACTGAAACCCTAGCGGGGGAAATCAAAGGGGCGACCACAGGAGGCGACGAAAAGTAGATCGGCGCGGTGAAGGTGGTAGAGCTCGTCGAGGAGCAATCGTGCGTGTGTTGGGCGGAGCCGGAGCTCACCGGAGCGGCCGGAATCAACCGGCGACCGAGGCGGCGACGGAGGATCGAGCGAGTGGGCAGGAGGGGGAGGGGGAGGCGAGGGGCTGCGCGAGTGCGGGAGAGAGAGGCGGCTAGGGCTTGCCACGGGAGCTGCTGGCTTTTATAGGCCACTATGTGAAATGACCAAAATATCCCAGTGGGGGCATGGTATTTACATTTTGCTGCCATTGCTATTCATTTCAGCAGTGTTTACCTCAGATCCGACGGCCCAGGTTCATCCAGATGTTGATCCGACGTCCACAAACGCATCAAGGAAACCAATCCAACGGCCGAGATTCACTGAGCTCTGAGGAGGCCTGTGGTCACATCCTTCTCTTATCTCTTGATTAGCACAAATAGCCTGGACAACAACAACGTTTCTAGCCATTGGAGGAACAGCCTCGTCATGGGTCTGCCTTCTCCTAAGCCACCATAAATACCAACAAGCGGTAATGATCCCCTCGTTCATCCCAACGCTTGGCATGTGTGGTAATGTAGCGGGTGGCAACCGTAACAAGTGTTCGAGAACTGCAGAACCCGGTCTGTCTATGTGACATGCATCAGCGATTAAATTTGTAATCCCCAGGAGCCTCCACATTTCTTCTGCCCTTCCACATTTAAAAACTAGATGTAGGATATCTTCTGCACCTTGATGACAAATTGGGCACCCTCCATCAGTACCAATATGCCTATTAGTCAAGATGGACTTCAACGGCATTAAACCATGAAGAGCCCGCCAACAGAAGATTTTTACTTTGCCTGGCACTTTTAGTTTCCAAATTATAGACCAAACAGGATTTGGCATCGATGGTCCTGTAGTTATTAGAAGAGATCTTGCACCGAACTGGTGTTTCCATTCATAATAGTACTGTTGTAGCCTCGTCCATTCCACACATACCAGAGATCTTGCATCGATGGCATCCCAACGCTTTCCATTGAGCCAACTCTGAAAACTCCATTCCTATTCCCCTGCCAGGCTACAAAATCCTCAAATCCATTATGGCTCAATGGGATACGAAGGATTCTCCCAACATCAACAGGACTGAAAATGCTACGTATTAGTTCTTCATCCCATTGTTCAGTAATCGGATCAATCAATTCATTCACTCTTGTGATTATAGCACCACCTCTAGGTGTAATCACTTGCCTTGTGGGCCTGGAAGGTACCCAGTGATCTTCCCAAATATTGATCTTTTTTCCCTTGCCAACTCTCCATATATGCCCACGTTTAAACGTTTGAATACCGCAACTAGACTTTGCCATGTAAATGACGAACCCTTCTTTGGTCCTGCTTTCAAAATGTCACCAGAGGGATAATATTTTGCTCGAAGTACCCTAGCACACAAAGATTCAGGTTCATCAATCAAGCGCCAAACTTGAGTTACTGATTTGTTTTAATCGTGATATTAAACTAGCAAAAGAGCCTGTGCGTTGCAACGAGAGAGAAAACATAACACACGCTCTTAACTCAACAACCATCACTCAAGACCACAATAGGTGCATCTCCTTTATTTTTGCGAGGCATCATATTTGTGTTGCCGCTTATCCTCCTCTCACCCTCGCCGGCAATGGCCTCGGTGTTCACACAAAACAACAAAAATGTGTGTTGAATATGGTTAATCCTAAGGCGTCTCTCTCTCCCTCTCTCCTCCCTCTCCCTCTCTCTCTCCTCTCTCTCTCTCTCTCTCTCTCTCTCTCTCTCTCTTTCTCTCATTCTCGCGATGAGAAATCTGTTGTTTTTCCCTACGACAATTTTCAGAGGTATGCACGTGTAGTTATCGATGTTTTCTTTTCCGTATATGGTTATAGTGGGGTGTTTATTTGCAATCCGGATCACCGCCGGTATAAAAAAAGCGAATCTTGTGCTATAAATTATAAGTTTGCTTCCATAACAATATATTAAAAATATTTAACAGGTAAAATTAACATCATATTTAGATTTCACATATTTTTCTAATAAAATTTCATATATAATATGTTAAAATCGAAGTTACGGTTTAAAAGATACAGATAATTTAGAAAATCATTTGGTTTGACTCAAATATATTCCAAAATAATATTTAAAATACTTAAAAGGTAAAAATAATCTCATATTCATATTCTATATATTTTTCTAATCAAATTTCATATATAACATGTTCAAATCGGAGTTACGGTTTAAAAGATATGGATGATTTTAAAAAACATTTACGGTTTAAAAGATATGGATGATTTTAAAAAACATTTATTTGACTTAAATATGATCCGTGGATGAATTACCTAAAACATCAGGGGGGGTTTGAAAAATGTAAAATAACGGTTTGGGTGTGACTTAAATCCGGACAGCAGGTTGATTTCAAGAAAATACAGAGACTTTTGTGTAAAATACGAAAATAATGATTCGTTTTAACTTAAAACAGGACTGTGGGTTGAATTCTCTAAAATAGAGGGACTTTTCTGAAAAATGCCATGAAGAACGAAAAAAACTCAATTTGCTTTATTATTAGGTAAAGATACATTAAAATTGTTTAACTTTTATTAAAAAAATCGATGTGTTTCTCGAAATGAAATAATGATTTTACACAATAAGTTTTCCGTACACGCTGAACATTTTTTGAAATACACATTGTAAAAAAATCGTAAGAAAATGTGACCTTAAATTACAAAAAGTTCACCGCGCATTATATAAAATATTCATCATATCTTAAGAAAAAAATTCAACGTATATTAATAAAAAATAATTTGCACCTAAAATATGTTTAACATATATTACAATTTTTTTCATTTTTTATATAAAATATGTTCAACATATATTACCAAAAGAACATTATACTAAAAAAATCCCCATATGTAAAGAAAAGTTCATCTTGCATTCAAAAAATCATGCGTATTTAAAAACATGTTCATCATATACTGACGCCTATTTAAAAAAATATTATGTAAGTATGTTAAAAATCCAGGAGAAAAACCAATTCAATGAATAAAAACCTAAAAATAAGCCACAACCAGAAAAAAAATAAAGCCTAAGAGAAATTAAACAAAATAAATTGCAGGCCTCACTCGGCCCAGCAGCCGGCCCATTGTAGAGGCTATAGTACAAATGAGTTCTAGCCTGGAACGTAACACGAGGTATGAGCGTCGTGGTGGTAGCGCAATACGTCTAGAGGCCCACACACGACTCCAATTAAGAGCATCTTCAACACCTGCGTCAAACTAGTGTGCGCCGCAAAATTGCTCATTTCAGCGTGCGTAACCGATATAGTGGCTCCAGCGGGCGCACAAAAACCACGCGCGCGAGGCATATCTAGTTCAGCGCGCGGCTGAAACTGCATCGCGCGCCGCTTATTTGCCGCGCCTGCTCCCGCGCGCTGTACTCTCGCAACTCACCCCCCCTCTTTAGCCGCCGCGGCGCCGTCGTCCGCGCCATCCGGTGACCGTTCCGGCGCTTCCCCGACCTATCCCCGTGACGCGGCGGCTTCCTCCGTCCCCCTCTAGTCACCGCCGCCCCTCGCGCGTGTCCGTCCTCCGACGAACAGTGGTGGGCATGGAATGGATGACAAAGAGCATCATGATTTGTGCGTTCAATATTGTATTGTTGAACTATTTGTTCTGTTTATTGCATTATTTGTTGTATTGCACGATAAACTGTTTGTTTGAGTTGTCATAACGAAATTAAATTATTTATTTCGATTTATTTTTGTTTGTGTTTGATCTTTTTGCTTCTATTTCGGAATGCATATGTTGTTTGTGCGAGAGTCGCGCGCGCTGCATTTTGGCGCACTGCTAGAGTTGCGCGCGCGCTCCATTTTAGCACGGCTGCTGGAGTCAGCGCTGCACGCCGCGCCAAATCAGACGATGAACGCGCGACAAAGCAGTTTTTAACGCGCGGCGCGTTCGGCGGCTGTTGGAGATGCTCTAACCACGATCGGCACGCCTTGCATGCCTGCCTAACTTCTAGGGTGGACTAGTGGTAATCTGTTGGTTGGTTAGCTAGATGCGTTGTGTGCGTTGTAACCTGTACAAATATGAGCTGAAGATCAATACAAACTCGTGTGTTCGATCCCAAACCCTCTGTCCAGGTCTCTACGCGGTATCAGATACTCACACGATCTCCCTCCTCCTCGCTTCCGCTCCCCAATGGATCTCTCTGACCTCTCCTCCTCAGGCTCCGGCGGCACCAATCCCTTCGGCGATCCTTCCCCCGCCGGCCCCGCCGTGCCCCTCTCCCTTATCCTCTCCCTCAATATAGCTACTGCCATTCCAGTCACCCTCGAGCTCCACCCACCGAACTACACCACATGGAGTTCCTTCCTTCATGCCCTGCTCATGTCGTACAACATACAGGACCATGTCAATGGCACTGTGGACGCCCGGTCGCGGCTCACCGATACTGTCTGGACGCAGATCGACTGGTGCATCATTCGGTGGCTCCTCGGCTCCGTCTCCGGCCAGGTCCGGGGGACCGTCAACCACCGCAATCCCACGGTGTACTCGCTCTGGACGGCGATCCGACAGCTCTTCCTCTCCAACCGGAACCAGCAGGGCGTTCTTGTGCTCGAGGAGTTCCACGGCCTGCACCAAAACGACATCTCCGTCATGGAGTACTGCACGCGCCTCCAAACCCTCGCCGACACGCTCTTCGACTGTGGGATGCACGTGACTGATCGTGGCCTCGTCTCCAACATGTTGCGCGGGCTCTCCAACAAGTTCATCCACGCCATCTCGACGATGACCTACGACGACTCCAAACTGCAGTCGTTCCTTCAGGCGCGTACGTATCTCCTTCAGGAAGAGCGCCGCATTGATCACGCGGCCTCCCACAAGTCGGCGAAGGCTCTCTACGCCGGTCGGCACGCCCCTGCACCACCCATGCCCGCCCCTGCTCCACCACCTCCAGCACCCTCTCTGCCCAATGGCACCGGCGGCCAAGGTGGTCCCGACGACAACGGTGGCCATGGGGGCAATGGTGGCGGGCAGCGCGGCCGCAAACGACGCAAAGGCGGCTCCGGTGGCCAAGGCGGGGCACCCTACCACCAGGCCGCGCCCTCTTCGCCGACTTACACCCCGCGGCCACCCTCCTACGGCAGCGCCGACATCAGCCCGTGATGATGCGCTCGCCGGCCGCCGGTCTCCTTGGCCCGCGTCCTCCTCTCGGGCTCACCGCGACGACCTACGGCACCGGTCCGCCCGCTGCACCAACCCCGTGGGATACCAGCGCTCTCCAAGCCGCCCTTCTCGCCATGCAGCAGCAGCCTTACTCCGGCGACGGTGACTAGATCCTCGACACCGGTGTGTCGTCGCACATGGCAGCCCACCCCAGTATGCTCTCGGTTGTCCAGCCTTCCTCCCACCCATCCCATATACTTGTCGGCAATGGTGCTTCCATGCCCATTACTCACACTGGAACCACACCCATCACCACATCCTCCACCCCCCTCTCTCTCAATCACGTTCTCATCTCTGCTTCCCTCGTTAAAAACCTCATATCTGTTCGTGCACTTACTCGTGAAAACTTTGTCTCTGTGACGTTTGACCCCTTTGGTTTTTCTATTAAGGATCTGCGCACTGGGACGGTGGTGCTCCAATGTAATAGCAACGATGATCTTTACCCTCTCTACTCCGGCGCTGCTACTTCTCCCACTGCCTTTGTCGCCATCACTGCTGATCTATGGCACCAAAGACTTGGACATCCCGGACGTGCCGCTTTATCGCATGTTTTAGACACTTTTGATTTCCATTGTAATAAAACTACCTCTCATACTTGCCATGCATGTCAGCTTGCCAAACATGTACGCTTGTCGTTCAATGAATCAAATAATATTGCACCGTTCCCCTTCCATACTATACAATGTGATGTGTGGACTGCTCCGGTCCTTAGCAACTCCGAATTTCAATATTTTTTGGTGGTTCTTGATGATCACACGCACTTTGCCTAGACGTTCCCCCTCCGGCGCAAGTCCGACGTCTTTGAGGTGTTGATCAACTTCCATGCGTATGTCGCCACACAATTTCAACGCCCATCCTCACTTTCCACACCGACAATGGACGGGAATTCGACAACAAAGCGTTCCGCCGTTTTCTCTCCACACATGACATCGTTTTCCACCTCACCTGCCCCTACACCTCTCAACAGGACGAGCAAGCTGAGTGGATCATTAGGACCCTCACCGAGGGGCTGCGTAGCCTCCTATTCCACTCCTCCACGCCCTCTAAATATTGGCATGACGCCCTAGCCACCGCGACTCACCTTCTGAACCTACGACCGTGTCGGCCCCGTCAACACGTCACACCTTTCGAACTCCTCCATGGAAAACCCCCTTCTTATTCCCATCTACGTGTTTTCAGTTGCCTATATTACCCTAACACTTCAGCCACGACCCCCAACAAATTATCCCCTCGATCTAGGGCGTGCGTGTTTCTGGGCAACCCTCCCGACCATGCTGGCTACAAGTGCTTTGACCCTGCCACCAGAACAATCATCCTCTCCCGTCATGTTTTCTTCGACGGGCACTCGTTCCCGTTTGCGCAGGTCTCAGCGTCTCCTGCTCCCACGAACTGCGCCATCCCTGGGGATCCATCGCCGCCAGTCTTCCTCACCGGGCCACGGGCTCGGGCTCATGTGTAACGCCCACGATGCGGCTATAGCTCCCACATGTCGAAGCACGACTTAGAGGCATAACCGCATTGTAAGCCATGTCGCAAGTGAGGTAATCTTCACACAACCCATGTAATGAATAAGGAAAAAAGATACATAGTTGGCTTACACTCGCCACGTCACACAATAGCATAAATATCATTACATTCATCCAGATACAATCAAGGTCCGACTACGGAACCAAAATAAAGAAACAACCCCAAATGCGACAAAGTCCCCGATCGTCCCAACTGGGCACCACTACTGATCGTCTGGAAAGGAAACGTAGTATCGGCCTGAGTCCTCATCGAACTCCCACTTGAGCTCAGTCGAATCTCCTGGAGCGGTATCATCGGTCCCTGCATCTGGTTTTGAAGTAATCTGTGAGTCACGGGGACTCAACAATCTCACACCCTCGCGATCAAGACTATTTAAGCTTATAGGAAGGGTAAAAGGTATGAGGTGGAGCTACAGCAAGCGACTAGCATATATGGCGGCTAACATATGCAAAAGAGAGCGAGAAGAGAGAGAGAGAGAGAGAGACAAAGGCACGGTCGATAAACTATGATCAAGAAAACGATCATGCATTACATGAGACCGTGTTCTCTTCCCAGACTCCGTCGAAAAGAGACCATCACAGCCACACACTCTGTTGATTCATTTTAATTAAGTTAAGTTAAGGTTTTCTACAACCGGACATTAACAAATTCCCATCTGCCCATAACCGTGGGCACGGCTTTCGAAAGTTCAAATCCCTGCAGGGGTGTCCCAACTTAGCCCATCACAAGCTCTCACGGTCAACGAAGGATATTCCTTCTCCCAAGACAACCCGATCAGACTCAGAATCCCAGTTACAAGACATCTCGACAATGGTAAAACTAAACCAGCAAAGCCACCCGAATGTGCTGACAAATCCCGATAGGAGCTGCACATATCTCGTTCTCAGGGCACATCGGATGAGCGCTCCGTACAACTAAAACCAAACCTCGAGTTTCCCCGAGGGGGCGCTGCAAAGGGCTCTAGTTTGGACCAACACTCAGAGGAGCACTGGCCCGGGGGTTTAAAATAAAGATGACCCTTGAGTCTGCAGAACCCAAGGGAAAAAGAGGCTAGGTGGCGAATGGTAAAACCAAGGTTGGGCATTGCTGGAGGAGTTTTATTCAAGGTGAACTGTCAAGGGGTTCCCATTATACCCAACCGTGTAAGGAACGCAAAATCAAGGAACATAACACTGGTATGATGGAAACTAGGGCGGCAAGAGTGAAACAAAACACCAGGCATAAGGACGAGCCTTCCACCCTTTACCAAGTATATAGGTGCATTAAAATAGACAAGATATAATAGTGATATCCCAACAATACCAGGCATAAGGACGCGCCTTCCACCCTTCATCCGAGGTTCTACTTCGCCGTGTGATCGCGCAGCTCACCACCGCCGTCGCGCTCAAGGACTTGGGCGCGCTGCACTTCTTCCTCGGCATTCAAGTGCGGCGGACCCCGGGTGGGTTCTTTCCTCACCAACATCAGTACGCCGAGGACTTGCTACATCGCGCCGGCATGACGAACTGTCGTCCGGCCTCCACGCCAGTCGACACGTGGTCCAAGCTCTCCGCCTCGGATGGTGATCCCGCTGACGACGCTACCTTGTACCGCAGCATCACCGGTGCACTGTAGTACCTCACCTTGATGTTGGGGAACGTAGTAATTTCAAAAAAATTCCTACGCACACGCAAGATCATGGTGATGCATAGAAACGAGAGGGGAGAGTGTTGTCTACGTACCCTCGTAGACCGAAGCGGAAGCATTGACGCAACATAGAGGAAGTAGTCGTACGTCTTCCCGGTCCAACCGATCCAAGCACCGTTACTCCGGCACCTCCAAGTTCTTGGCACACATTCAGCTCAATGACGCTCCCCGGGCTCCGATCCAGCAAAGCTTCGGGGAGGAGTTCCGTCAGCACAACGGCGTGATGACGATCTTGATGTTCAACCGTCGCAGGGCTTCGCCTAAGCACCGCTACAATATGACCGAGGTGGAATATGGTGGAGGGGGGCACCGCACACGGCTAAGAAACGATCACGAAGATCAACTTATGTGTTCTAGGGTGCCCCCTGCCCCCGTATATAAAGGAGCCAAGGGGAGGGGGCGGCCGGCCAAGGAGGGCGCGCCAAGGGGGAGTCCTACTCCCACCGGGAGTAGGACTCCCTTCTTTCCTAGTTGGAGAAGGAGAAGTGGGAAAAAGGAGGAAGAGGGAAAGGAAAGGGGGGGCGCCGCCCCCCTCTCCTTGTCCTATTCGTACTATGAAGGGGAGGGGCGCGCGTCCACCTCTTGCCTCCTTTCCTCTTCTCCCTTAGGGCCTATGTAGGCCCAATAATCCCCGGGGGGGTTCCGGTAACCCCCGGTACTCCGGTAAAATCCCGATTTCACCCGGAACGATTCTGATATCCAAATATATGCTTCCAATTTATCGATCTTTATGTCTCGACCATTTCGAGACTCCTCGTCATGTCCATGATCACATCCGGGACTCCGAACAACCTTCGGTACATCAAAATACATAAACTCATAATGAAACTATCATCGTAACATTAAGCGTGCGGACCCTACGGTTCGAGAACAATGTAGACATGACCGAGACACGTCTCCGGTCAATAACCAATAGCGGAACCTGGATGCTCATATTGGTTCCTACACATTCTATGAAGATCTTTATCGGTCAGACCGCATAACAACATACGCTGTTCCCTTTGTCATCGGTATGTTACTTGCCCGAGATTCGATCGTCGGTATCTCAATACCTAGTTCAATCTCATTACCGGCAAGTCTCTTTACTCGTTTCGTAATACATAATCTCACAACTAACTCATTAGTTGCAATGCTTGCAAGGCTTATGTGATGTGCATTACCGAGAGGGCCCAGAGATACCTCTCCGACAATCGGAGTGACAAATCCTAATCTCGAAATACGCCAACCCAACATGTACCTTTGGAGACACCTGTAGAGCACCTTTATAATCACCCAGTTACGTTGTGACGTTTGGTAGCACACAAAGTGTTCCTCCGGCAAACGGGAGTTGCATAATCTCATAGTCATAGGAACATGTATAAGTCATGAAGAAAGCAATAGCAACATACTAAACGATCGGGTGCTAAGCTAATGGAATGGGTCATGTCAATCAGATCATTCACCTAATGATGTGATCCCGTTAATCAAATAACAACTCTTTGTCCATGGTTAGGAAACATAACCATCTTTGATTAACGAGCTAGTCAAGTAGAGGCATACTAGTGACACTCTGTTTGTCTATGTATTCACACATGTATTATGTTTCCGGTTAATACAATTCTAGCATGAATAATAAACATTTATCATGATATAAGGAAATAAATAATAACTTTATTATTGCCTCTAGGGCATATTTCCTTCAGTCTCCCACTTGCACTAGAGTCAATAATCTAGATTACACAGTAATGATTCTAACACCCATGGAGCCTTGGTGCTGATCATGTTTTGCTCATGGAAGAGGCTTAGTCAACGGGTCTGCTACATTCATATCCGTATGTATCTTGCAAATCTCTATGTCTCCCACCTGGACTAGATCCCGGATGGAACTGAAGTGTCTCTTGATGTGCTTGGTTCTCTTGTGAAATCTAGATTTCTTTGCCAAGGCAATTGCACCAGTATTTGTCACAAAAGATTTTCATTGGACCCGATGCACTAGGTATGACACCTAGATCGGATATGAACTCCTTCATCCAGACTCCTTCATTTGCTGCTTCTGAAGCAACTATGTATTCCGCTTCACACGTAGATCCCGCCACGACGCTTTGTTTAGAACTGCACCAACTGACAGCTCCACTGTTTAATGTAAACACGTATCCGGTTTGCGATTTAGAATCGTCCGGATGAGTGTCAAAGCTTGCATCAACGTAACCATTTATGATGAGCGCTTTGTCACTTCCATAAACGAGAAACATATCCTTAGTCCTTTTCAGGTATTTCAGGATGTTCTTGACCGCTGTCCAGTGATCCACTCCTGGATTACTTTGGTACCTCCCTGCTAGACTTATAGCAAGGCACACATCAGGTCTGGTACACAGCATTGCATACATGATAGAGCCTATGGCTGAAGCATAGGGAACATCTTTCCTTTTCTCTCTATCTTCTGCAGTGGTCGGGCATTGAGTCTTACTCAACTTCACACCTTGTAACACAGGCAAGAACCCTTTCTTTGCTTGATCCATTTTGAACTTCTTCAAAACTTTATCAAGGTATGTGCTTTGTGAAAGTCCAATTAAGCGTCTTGATCTATCTCTATAGATCTTAATGCCTAATATGTAAGCAGCTTCACCGAGGTCTTTCATTGAAAAACTCTTATTCAAGTATCCCTTTATGCTATCCAGAAATTCTATATCATTTCCAATTAGTAATATGTCATCCACATATAATATCAGAAATGCTACAGAGCTCCCACTCACTTTCTTGTAAATACAGGCTTCTCCAAAAGTCTGTATAAAACCAAATGCTTTGATCACACTATCAAAGCGTTTATTCCAACTCCGAGAGGCTTGCACCAGTCCATAAATGGATCGCTGGAGCTTGCACACTTTGTTAGCTCCTTTTGGATCGACAAAACCTTCTGGTTGCATCATATACAACTCTTCTTCCAGAAATCCATTCAGGAATGCAGTTTTGACATCCATTTGCCAAATTTCATAATCATAAAATGCGGTAATTGCTAACATGATTCGGACAGACTTAAGCATGGCTACGGGTGAGAAGGTCTCACCGTAGTCAATCCCTTGAAGTTGTCGAAAACCTTTTGCAACAAGTCGAGCTTTGTAGACAGTAACATTACTGTCAGCGTCAGTCTTCTTCTTGAAGATCCATTTATTCTCAATTGCTTGCCGATCATCGGGCAAGTCAACCAAAGTCCACACTTTGTTCTCATACATGGATCCCATCTCAGATTTCATGGCTTCAAGCCATTTCGCAGAATCTGGGTCACCATCGCTTCTTCATAGTTCGTAGGTTCTGTTGGGGAACGTAGCAAAAATTCAAAATTTTCCTACGTGTTCCCAAGATCTATCTATGGAGAAACCAACAACGAAGGGAAGGAGAGTGTATCTACATACCCTTGTAGATCTCTATGCGGAAGCGTTCAAGAGAACGGGGTTGAAGGAGTCGTACTCGTCATGATCCAAATCACCGGAGATCCTAGTGCCGAACGGACGGCACCTCCGCGTTCAACACACGTACAGCCCGGTGACGTCTCCCATGCCTTGATCCAGCAAGGAGAGAGGGAGAGGTTGAGGAAGACTCCATCCAGCAGCAGCACAACGGCGTGGTGGTGGTGGAGGAGCGTGGTACTCCAGCAGGGCTTCGCCAAGCATCGCAAGAGACGAGGAGGAAGAGGGGTAGGGCTGCACCAACAGGGGAAGAATTCATCTGTCTGGCAGCCCAAAACCTCAAGTATATATAGGGGAGGGGAGGGGCTGTGCCCCCACCTAGGTTTCCACCCCTAGGGGTGGCGGCCAGCCCTAGATCCCATCTAGGGGGGCGGCCAAGGGGGGAGAGAGGGGAGGCGCACCTGGAGTGGGCCTTAGGGCCCATCTGCCCTAGGGTTTGCCCCCCTTCCCTCTCCCTTGCGCCTTGGGCCTTGGTGGGGGGGTGCACCAGCCCACCTGGGGCTGGTCCCCTCCCACACTTGGCCCATGCAGCCCTCCGGGGCTGGTGGCCCCACTTGGTGGACCCCCGAACCCCTCCGGTGGTCCCGGTACACTACCGGTAAAACCCAAAACTTTTCTGGTGACCAAAACAGGACTTCCCATATATAAATCTTTACCTCCGGACCATTCCGTAACTCCTCGTGACGTCCGGGATCTCATCCGGGACTCCGAACAACATTCGGTAACCATGTATATCTATTCCTTATAACCCTAGCGTCATCGAACCTTAAGTGTGTAGACCCTACGGGTTCGGGAACCATGCAGACATGACCGAGACGTTCTCCAGTCAATAACCAACAGCGGGATCTGGATACCCATGTTGGTTCCTACATGTTCCACGATGGTCTCATCGGATGAACCACGATGTCGAGGATTCGATCAATCCCGTATACAATTCCCTTTGTCTAGCGGTGCGATACTTGCCCGAGATTCGATCGTCGGTATCCCGATACCTTGTTCAATCTTGTTGCTGGAAAGTCTCTTTACTCATTCCGTAACACATCATCCCGTGATCAACTCCTTGATCACATTGTGCACATTATGATGATGTCCTATCGAGTGGGCCCAGAGATACCTCTCCGTTTAGACGGAGTGACAAATCCCAGTCTCGATTCGTGCCAACCCAACAGACACTTTCGGAGATACCCGTAGTGCACCTTTATAGCCACCCAGTTACGTTGTGACGTTTGGCACACCCAAAGTATTCCTACGGTATCCGGGAGTTGCACAATCTCATGGTCTAAGGAAATGATACTTGACAGTAGAAAAGCTTTAGCATGCGAACTACATGATCTTGTGCTAGGCTTAGGATTGGGTCTTGTCCATCACATCATTCTCCTAATGATGTGATCCCGTCATCAACGACATCCAATGTCCATGGTCAGGAAACCGTAACCATCTATTGATCAACGAGCTAGTCAACTAGAGGCTTACTAGGGACATGGTGTTGTCTATGTATCCACACATGTAACTGAGTTTCCTATCAATACAATTCTAGCATGGATAATAAACGATTATCATGAACAAGGAAATATAATAATAATAATCAATTTATTATTGCCTCTAGGGCATATTTCCAACAGGTTCATCATGATCTAGTAGCATGACTTCCAGAATAGGATTACCGTACCACTCTGGCGCGGATCTTACTCTGTTTGATCTACGAGGTTCAGTAGCAGCTTTATCTGAAGTTCTATGATCATCATCATTAACTTCCTCACTAATTGGTTTAGGTGTCACAGAAACCTATTTCTGTGATGTACTACTTTCCAATAAGGGAGCAGGTACAGTTACCTCATCAAGTTCTACTTTCCTCCCACTCACTTCTTTCAAGAGAAACTCCTTCTCTAGAAAGGATCCATTTTTAGCAACGAATGTCTTGCCTTCGGATCTGTGATAGAAGGTGTACCTAACAGTCTCCTTTGGGTATCCTATGAAGACACATTTCTCCGATTTGGGTTCGAGCTTATCAGGTTGAAGCTTTTTCACATAAGCATCACAGCCCCAAACTTTAAGAAACGACAACCTTGGTTTCTTGCCAAACCATAGTTCATAAGGCGTCGTCTCAACGGATTTTGATGGTGCCCTATTTAACGTGAATGCGGCCGTCTCTAAAGCATAACCCCAAAATGATAGCGGTAAATCTGTAAGAGACATCATAGATCGCACCATATCAAGTAAAGTACGATTACGACGTTCGGACACACCATTACGTTGTGTTGTTCCGGGTGGCGTGAGCTGCGAAACTATTCCGCATTGTTTCAAATGTAGACCAAACTCGTAACTCAAATATTCTCCTCCACGATCATATCGTAGAAACTTTATTTTCTTGTTACGATGATTTTCAACTTCACTCTGAAATTCTTTGAACTTTTCAAATGTTTCAGACTTATGCTTCATTAAGTAGATATACCCATATCTGCTTAAATCATCTGTGAAGGTGAGAAAATAACGATATCCGCCACGAGCCTCAACATTCATCGGACCACATACATCTGTATGTATGATTTCCAACAAATCTGTTGCTCTCTCCATAGTACCGGAGAACGGTGTTTTAGTCATCTTGACCATGAATCACGGTTCGCAAGTACCAAGTGATTCATAATCAAGTGGTTCCAAAAGTCCATCAGTATGGAGTTTCTTCATGCGCTTTACACCGATATGACCTAAACGGCAGTGCCACAAATAAGTTGCACTATCATTATCAACTCTGCATCTTTTGGCTTCAACATTATGAATATGTGTATCACTACTATCGAGATTCATCAAAAATAGACCACTCTTCAAGGGTGCATGACCATAAAAGATATTACTCATATAAATAGAACAACCATTATTCTCTGATTTAAATGAATAACCGTCTCGCATCAAACAAGATCCAGATATAATGTTCATGCTCAACGCTGGCACCAAATAACAATTATTTAGGTCTAATACTAATCCCGAAGGTAGATGTAGAGGTAGCGTGCCGACCGCGATCACATCGACTTTGAAACCATTTCACACGCGCATCGTCACCTCGTCCTTTGCCAGTGTTCGCTTAATCTGTAGTCCCTGTTTCGAGTTGCAAATATTAGCAACAGAACCAGTATCAAATACCCAGGTGATACTGCGAGCTCTAGTAAGGTACACATCAATAACATGTATATCACATATACCTTTGTTCACCTTGCCATCCTTCTTATCCGCTAAATACTTGGGGCAGTTCCGCTTCCAGTGACCAGTCTGCTTGCAGTAGAAGCACTCAGTTTCAGGCTTAGGTCCAGACTTGGGTTTCTTCTCCTGAGCAGCAACTTGCTTGCTGTTCTTCTTGAAGTTCCCCTTCTTCTTCCCTTTGCCCTTTTTCTTGAAACTAGTGGTCTTGTTGACCATCAACACTTGATGCTCCTTCTTGATTTCTACCTCCGCAGCCTTTAGCATTGCGAAGAGCTCGAGAATTGTCTTATCCATCCCTTGCATATTATAGTTCATCACGAAGCTCTTGTAGCTTGGTGGAAGTGATTGGAGAATTCTGTCAATGACGCTATCATCCGGAAGATTAACTCCCGGTTGAATCAAGTGATTACAATACCCAGACATCTTGAGTATATGCTCACTGACAGAACTATTCTCCTCCATATTGTAGCTATAGAATTTATTGGAGACTTCATATCTCTCAATCCGGGCATTCTGCTGGAATATTAACTTCAACTCCTGGAACATCTCATATGCCCCATGACGTTCAAAACGCCGTTGAAGTCCCGGTTCTAAGCCGTAAAGCATGGCACATTGAACTATCGAGTAGTCATCAGCTTTGCTCTGCCAGACGTTCTTAACGTTGTCAGTTGCATCAGCACCAGGCCTGGCACCCAGCGGTGCTTCCAGGACGTAACTCTTCTGTGCAGCAATGAGGATAATCCTCAAGTTACGGACCCAGTCCGTGTAATTGCTACCATCATCTTTCAACTTTGCTTTCTCATGGAACGCATTAAAATTCAACAGAACAACAACACGGGCCATCTATCTACAATCAACATAAACAAGCAAGATACTATCAGGGGCTAAGTTCATGATAAATTTAAGTTCAATTAATCATATTACTTAAGAACTCCCACTTAGATAGACATCCCTCTAATCATCTAAGTGATAACGTGATCCAAATCAACTAAACCATAACCGATCATCACGTGAAATGGAGTAGTTTTCAATGGTGAACATCTCTATGTTGATCATATCTACTATATGATTCACGTTCGACCTTTCGGTCTCAGTGTTCCGAGGCTATATCTGCATATGCTAGGCTCGTCAAGTTTAACCTGAGTATTCTGCGTGTGCAAAACTGGCTTGCACCCGTTGTAGATGGACGTAGAGCTTATCACACCCGATCATCACGTGGTGTCTGGGCACGACGAACTTTGGCAACGGTTCATACTCAGGGAGAACACTTTTTATCTTGAAATTTAGTGAGAGATCATCTTATAATGGTACCGTCAATCAAAGCAAGATAAGATGCATAAAAGATAAACATCACATGCAATCAATATAAGTGATATGATATGGCCATCATCATCTTGTGCTTGTGATCTCCATCTCCGAAGCACCGTCATGATCCCCATCGTCACCGGCGCGACACCTTGATCTCCATCGTAGCATCGTTGTTGTCTCGCCAATATTATGCTTCTACGACTATCGCTACCGCTTAGTGATAAAGTAAAGCATTACAGGGCGATTGCATTGCATACAATAAAGCGACAACCATATGGCTCATGCCAGTTGCCGATAACTTGGTTACAAAACATGATCATCTCATACAATAAAATTTAGCATCATGCCTTGACCATATCACATCACAACATGCCCTGCAAAAACAAGTTAGACGTCCTCTACTTTGTTTGTTGCAAGTTTTACGTGGCTGCTACGGGCTTAAGCAAGAACCAATCTTACCTACGCATCAAAACCACAATGATAGTTTGTCAAGTTGGTGCTGTTTTAACCTTCGCAAGGACCGGGCGTAGCCACACTCGGTTCAACTAAAATTGGAGAAACTGACACCCGGCAGCCACCTGTGTGCAAAGCACGGCGGTAGAACCAGTCTCGCGTAAGCGTACGCATAATGTCGGTCCGGGCCACTTCATCCAACAATACCGCTGAACCAAAGTATGACATGATGGTAAGCAGTATGACTTATATCGCCCACAACTCACTTGTGTTCTACTCGTGCATATAACATCAAACCATAAAACCTAGGATCGGATGCCACTATTGGGGAACGTAGTAATTTCAAAAAAATTCCTACGCACACGCAAGATCATGGTGATGCATAGCAACGAGAGGGGAGAGTGTTGTCTACGTACCCTCGTAGACCGAAGCAGAAGCGTTGACGCAACATAGAGGAAGTAGTCGTATGTCTTCCTGGTCCAACTGATCCAAGCACCGTTACTCCGGCACCTCCGAGTTCTTGGCACACGTTCAGCTCGATGACGCTCCCCGGGCTCCGATCCAGCAAAGCTTCGGGGAGGAGTTCCGTCAGCACGACGGCGTGATGACGATCTTGATGTTCAACCGTCGCAGGGCTTCGCCTAAGCACCGCTACAATATGACCGAGGTGGAATATGGTGGAGGGGGGCACCGCACACGGCTAAGGAATGATCACGAAGATCAACTTGTGTGTTCTAGGGTGCCCCCTGCCCCTGTATATAAAGGAGCCAAGGGGAGGGGCCGGCCGGCCAAGGAGGGAGCGCCAAGGGGGAGTCCTACTCCCGGTGGGAGTAGGACTCCCTTCTTTCCTAGTTGGAGAAGGAGCAGTGGGAAAGAGGAGGAAGAGGGAAAGGAAAGGGGGGAGGGGCGCGCGGCCACCTCTTGCCTCCTTTCCTGTTCTCCGTTAGGGCCCATGTAGGCCCAATAATCCCCGGGGGGGGGGGCAGTTCCGGTAACCCCCGGTACTCCAGTAAAATCCCGATTTCACCCGGAACAATTCCGATATCCAAATATAGGCTTCCAATATATCGATCTTTATGTCTCGACCATTTCGAGACTCCTCGTCATGTCCATGATCACATCCGGGACTCCGAACAACCTTTGGTACATCAAAATACATAAACTCATAATGAAATTGTCATCGTAACATTAAGCGTGCGGACCCTATGGTTCGAGAACAATGTAGACATGACCGAGACACGTCTCCGGTCAATAACCAATATAGGAACCTGGATGCTCATATTGGTTCCTACACATTCTACGAAGATCTTTATCGGTCAGACCGCATAACAACATACGTTGTTCCCTTTGTCATCGGTATGTTACTTGCCCAAGATTCGATCGTCGGTATCTCAATACCTAGTTCAATCTCGTTACCGGCAAGTCTCTTTACTCATTCCGTAATACATCATCTCACAACTAACTCATTAGTTGCAATGCTTGCAAGGCTTATGTGATGTGCATTACTGAGAGGGCCCAGAGATACCTCTCCGACAATCGGAGTGACAAATCCTAATCTCGAAATACGCCAACCCAACATGTACCTTTGGAGACACCTGTAGAGCACCTTTATAATCACCCAGTTACGTTGTGACGTTTGATAGCACACAAAGTGTTCCTCCGGCAAACGGGAGTTGCATAATCTCATAGTCATAGGAACATGTATAAGTCATGAAGAAAGCAATAGCAACATACTAAACGATCGGGTGCTAAGCTAATGGAATGGGTCATGTCAATCAGATCATTCACCTAATGATGTGATCCCGTTAATCAAATAACAACTCTTTGTCCATGGTTAGGAAGCATAACCATCTTTGATTAACGAGCTAGTCAAGTAGAGGCATACTAGTGACACTCTGTTTGTCTATGTATTCACACATGTATTATGTTTCCGGTTAATACAATTCTAGCATGAATAATAAACATTTATCATGATATAAGGAAATAAATAATAACTTTATTATTGCCTCTAGGGCATATTTTCTTCACTTGACGCATCCGGACCTCACCTGCGCCGTTCAGCAGGTGTTCTTGTACATGCACGCACCACGGCAGCCTCACTGGTCCATGGTGAAGCGCATACTTCGCTATGTTCACGGGACAGTTAGCCACGACATCACCATCGACTCCTCACCACTGCAAGAGCTCGTCGCTTACAGTGATGCCGACTGGGCCGGATGCCCCGATACACGGCACTCTACCTCCTGTTACTGCCTCTTCCTCGATGGATCACTCATCTCTTGGTCATCCAAGAGGCAACCCACTGTCTCTCGGTCCAATGCAGAAGCGGAATATCGCGTCGTGGCCAATGCCGTGGCCAAATGTTGTTGGACATGGCAGCTACTACAGGAACTTCACTCCGGCATCGACCAAGCCACGGTTGTTTACTGTGACAATGTGTCGGCCGTCTACCTCACTCAGAATCCAGTACACCACCGACGGACCAAGCACATAGAGTTTGACATCCACTTTGTCCGCGAGAGGGTCGCTCTCAGTCAGTTTCGTGTTCTGCATGTGCCGACCACCTTGCAGTTCACCGACATCATGACCAAGGGGCTGCCCACCGCCACTTTTGAGGATTTCCGCTCCAGCTTGTGCGTCACCGCCGGCGATGCTCCGTCTGTGGGGGGGGTGTTGGAATACGTCTACAGGCCCACACACGCAGGGATGGATCTAAGGGGGGACAAGGAGGGGCTAGACCCCTCCCCCCCCCAACGATCGTCACGTCCCTCGATAGCAATCAACTAATCGCTAATTTTTTCTCTTGCCCGCTTGTCCGGTGCTTGCTTCGCCCCCCTAATCCTTTGTGGCCTTTTCTCATTAACGTGAAAGCATCAGCCCATGCACAGCCCATTGCAGGTTAAAAGCAAAAAATCATAAAGGAAAATTGCCGCAGGCCATCTTCGAAGGCAAATAGGCCTGTTAACATGCAGCCACGACCTGATTACGTACGCACATATTGCTAATCCCTCCAAGCCGCCGCTGCGATCGAGACTACCTATTGGTTGCGGCGATCGGATCTCTCCACTGGCCGCCATTGAGAAGCGGAGAAGGGAAGGGGCGTCGGGTACGCGGGTGTCGATCCATGCACATGTACGCACATGTTGCCAGTTCCCAGCAGACCGGAAGCACTGATGAACATCAAAAGCACACGGGAAAAGGTAGTTGATTTTCACATCAGATTATTTTGTTTCTTTTAAAATCATAGAAGTATAAGAGCATCTCCAGCCGCGCCCCCAACAGGCCCCCCAGGGCACTTTTTCGGCGCCGGCGCCGAAAAAATGGCCCAGTCGCGCCCCCAGGGGCCCATTTTCCGCCAGACTGGACCGAAATTGACGCCGGCGTACCCAACTCGAACCCGGCGCGCTAGGGGTCGCCTGGGGGCACCTGACGGACCATTTTTGGCGCGAACTGTGATGGGCCCGCCCTGTCAGCGACGCGCCGCTTCCTCGTCCACATCGCCTCGTTTCCCATGGGAATCAATGCCAAAGCTGCTGCGTTGCCGCGCCGTCGCCTCCATTGATGTCGCGCCTGCTGCGATGCAGCGCGCCGGTCAGCATGCCCATTGATGTTGCGCAGTGAAGCGTCGTGTCGCCCGGCGCCACGGCCGCCCGCCACGCGTCGCCTGGCATGCGCCTCCCACCGCCCGAGCTCCGGCTATAAAAGCTGCCCGCCTAGCCGGTGAACGCCACACCGCAACACATCGCCTCCCCCCCCGCTCGCACACTCCACTCCCCCCGCCGATGAGCAATGGCAGCACGGTACCCAAGCGATTTCGCGGTGAAGAACGGCTTTGGCCGCCGCCACCTCCATGAGTGGGAGGTGCGCCTCCTTTTTGAGGCCGTGTAGGATCGAAAGTATGTCTAGAAGGGGGGTGATTAGACTACTTGACCAAATAAAAACTTAACCTTTTCCCAATTTTAGTTCTTGACAGATTTTAGCTAATTTAGGACAAGTCAAGCAATCATCACATGATTCAAGCAAGCATGCAAAGAGTATATAGGCAACGAAAAGTAAAGCATGCAACTTGCAAGAATGTAAAGGGAAGGGTTCGGAGAATTCAAACGCAATTGGAAACACGGATGTTTTTCCCGTGGTTCGGATAGGTGGTGCTATCCTACATCCACGTTGATGGAGACTTCAACCTACGAAGGGTAACGGTTGCGCGAGTCCACACAGGGCTCCACCCAAGGGTAACGGTTGCGCGAGTCCACACAGGGCTCCACCCATGAAGGGTCCACGAAGAAGCAACCACCCACAAAGGGTCCACGAAGAAGCAACCTTGTCTATCCCACCATGACCATCGCCCACACAGGACTTGCCTCACTAGCGGTACATCTTCACGAAGTAGGCGATCTCCTTGCCCTTACAAACTCCTCGGTTCAACTCCACAATCTTGTCGGAGGCTCCCAAGTGACACCTAGCCAATCTAGGAGACACCACTCTCCAAGAAGTAACAAATGGTGTGTAGGTAATGAACTCCTTGCTCTTGTGCTTCAAATGATAGTCTCCCCAACACTCAACTCTCTCTCATAGGATTTGGATTTGGTGGAAAGAAGATTTGAGTGGAAAGCAACTTGGGAAGGCTAGAGATCAAGATTCATATGGTAGGAATGGAATATCTTGGTCTCAACACATAAGTAGGTGGTTCTCTCTCAGAACATATGAGTTGGAATGGTGTGTGTGTGTGTTCTGATGGCTCTCTCCATGAATGAAGAGGAGGTGGAGGGGTATATATAGCCTCCACACAAAATCCAACCGTTACACAGTTTTCCAATCTCGGTGGGACCGAATCAATAAACTTAGTCGGACCGAAAATGTAAACCTAGTGACCGTTAGAGATTTTTGGTGGGACTGACATGCAACTCGGCAGGACCGATATGGTTAGGGTTTGGGCATAACGTAATCTCGGTGAGACCGATTACACAAACTCGGTGAGACCGAATTTGGTAATTAGCTAACCAGAGAGTTGGTCAGGCAAACTCGGTGGGACCGATTTGCTCTTTCAGTGAGACCGAGTGGAACTCGGTGAGACCGAAAAGTTACAAAGGGGAAACACTAAGTTTACATTGCAATCTCGGTGGGACCGATTCGCTCTTTCGGTGGGACCGAAAAGTTACGAAAGGGAAACAGAGAGTTTGCAACCCCATCTCGGTGAGACCGAGATCCTTATCGGTAGAACCGAATTGCTAGGGTTTGGCAGTGGCTAATGACAAGTGAAACTCAGTGGCGCCGGATAGGAAGAATCGGTAGGACCGAGTTTGGCTTAGGGTTTAGGTCATATGTGGATATGGGAAAGTAGTTGAGGGTTTTGGAGCATATCACTAAGCACATGAAGCAAGAGGCTCATTAAGCAACACCTCATCCCTCCTTGATAGTATTGGCTTTTCCTAAAGACTCAATGTGATCTTGGATCACTAAAATATAAAAAGAAGAGTCTTGAGCTTTTGAGCTTGAGCCAATCCTTTGTCCTTAGCATTTTGAGGGTTCCACTTTCACATCCATGCCATGCCAATCATTGAGCTTTCCTGAAATAATCATCTTGGAATAGCATTAGCTCAATGAGCTATATGTTGTTATGAATTACCAAAACCACCTAGGGATAGTTGCACTTTCAATCTCCCCCTTTTTGGTAATTGATGACAACATATAGATCAAAGCTTCGACAAATGATAATAAGCATGAAATATATCGTCGCTTTGAGAAGTATGTGATAAGTAAGAGCTCCCCCTAAATTTGTGCATATTTAAAATTTGCTTTGGACTGCAAATGCACAAGGAGTTAGAGTCATGGGTTACTCTTCCATGTCACATACATCTTGGTGGAGCGCTTAAAATGATAAGAATGAAATACATGCACTCATCACCAAGAATAGTGAATGATCACATAAGATAGAAAAGATAATAGCATTAAGCAAGCATTAAGTGTAGCTTATGATCAAACACATGATCATGAATGTCTCACAAGCATAGTATCTCAAGCACTCAAAAGCAAACAAGTTTGAAAAACCACCAAATAAAGCAAGAGAGAAAAGCAACACTCTCTCTCTCTCTCGAAGCCTATGATCTATACATCTTCTCCCCCTTTGGCAACAAGTTACCAAAAAGTTCCTAGAAAATGCATAGCACTAGATCGACGCTCAGGCTTGATCTTCAGGTGGTGGTGGAGTCCGGATCACTCCAAGGACAAAGGCTTCGGTAGATGCTGAAGTAGACGCTAGAGTTGGAGCTGAAGTAGATGCTAGAGCTGGTGGAACTGAGGCTGTAGCTGGTGCTGAAGTGGTGGCTCTGGTGTCAGCAACTGGCACGGCAGATGACCTCGGGCCTCGTGGCACTCTGGCAAAGGCATGAGTGGTAGTCCTGCCTCTCCTCTCCTGCATGTCCTCCTGGAGCTGCTCCACTGCAGACTGAACTTCCGTTACTTTGACATCCAAGTCATAGAACTTTTGTTCCATGATTCTCTCTAGGCTCTACTGATTTTGAGTGAGGGTGGCCAGACTTTGCTCAATCCTCAACGTGGATGCAATTAAGTAACCAAGCTGCTCTTGTTTGGTCTTCAAGAAGTATTCAGATGCCTCCTCTTGAGTAGGCATCTTGGCAGCTTTCTCCTTCCTCGCCTTCTCCTTCTTTGCGTATGCTTGGGCAGATGATGGCTCGTTCTCAGTCATGACAACTTGATTGTCCTCAAAATCTGGACGGATGGGAAAATGTTCCTTGTCCAATAAATATATGCCCGTGCCCATCTTGGAGTTGATGAGCTCCTGAATCTGAGGGGCATATCCGCAACTCCTCTTCTGATCTGCTGCAGTCCTCTTGATTGTTTCCACTATGAGGCTCATCACCTTGAACTTCTGAGGCACATCAAACACATGTAGCAAGTTGATAGCATGGCCTCTGATCATCTTGTGATCTCCAGACTTAGGCAATAAGGTGTGCCTCAAGATCCAATTGATAGTTGGGAGCCCTGACAGAAGGTAATGTACTGAGCCAAACTTGAAGGTATCAAGTGCTTCATTTGGGATCTCCTTGTACATATTTGACATTGAGTTGTGGTCCATTTTCTTCTTGGCATAGATATCCAAGTCATCATCTTGCTCCTCTGGGGCATTTATGATCTGTGCCCACTCAGCCACTGTAGATTGGTACCTTGTACCCTCAGACATCCATGTGATCCTCCCGTCTGGATAAAAGTGAGCTGTGGAGTAGAACTGCATGATGAGTTCCTCGTTCCACTTTGTGAGCTTCTGCCCAACAAAGTCAGCTACTCCACAAGCTATGAAGCTGTCTTGAACTCTAGGATAGTGCTCTTCATTGTCCTTGATATATTGCCAATCAACCCATCGCATACCACAGACAATGGGCTTCTTATCTAGCAGCACTGTCTCATAAAAATCTTGCTGCTCCTTGGTGTGAAACCTGTAGTCAACTGCTGTCCTTCTTCTTGAAGCATACAGGTCTGCTTCTCTCCACTTCCTCAGCCCTGAATCTCTCCTGAGCTTCATATCCTCAGCCACAGGATGAGCATCGTTGTGGTCTGGGATCTTGGGCTTTAGCTTTCTCAGAATTTGCTCTTCATCCTCTTCTTCAGCAACAGTCTCAAGCACTGGGGCCCTGTTCTTCTCAGCTGCAGGAATGCTTCTTGTGTTCCTCTTTGGCTTTGGCTTTGGAGCTGGCTTGGCCTTGGAAGCAGCTCCCCCTGATTTTATGGCATCTCCCATTAGCTTGGGTGCCTTGGGTGCTGGTGCAGCTACCTCTTCTTCTTCTTCCTCTTCCATGATGGAAGGTTTTCCTAGCACTCTGGCTATGGTCTTCTTGACCCTTTCCTTCCTCTTCTTGCCTTCTGCAGCAACTGGCTCTTGGGGAGTGGGCTTCTCAGTTGAGGCTCTTGCCTTTGACATGGGCTGCCGGCCTGCTGGCCTTTTGATTTTCAGCCCTGGCTTTGTGCCTTGAGCTGGCTCAACTCTCTTGGAAGTGGCCTCTTCCTCTGCCACATAGTCCTCATCTTCGGAATTAGAAGTCCTCTTCTTCCTCTGTCTCGTGGCAGCCTTTGGCAAGTTGCTAGGGGTGCTCCTGCTGCCCTCATCTGAAGAACTTGAGGGACTAGTGCCCTCACTCATGTGCACCTGCTGCTCTGACATGTTTTGGCTATCACTTTGATCAGACATGCTGCAAACTGACTGCTGACCCTGTGAACAGATTATAGATGAGGTAGAAAGGATGAGCATCACAAAATGCAGAGATTTTTGCAAAAGAATGATCCAAAAACTTAGTTTTAGTTTCCCACTGAAATCATCTCGGATCTACCGATCTTCAAACTCGGTGATACCGAAGCAATTTTGGAACCTAAACTAGTGAACTCGGTAGGACCGAGTTATAGTTCGGTGGCACTGAGACTGCTAGGGTTTCACAGAGTTCCAAAATCGGTCACACCGATAAGTAATTCTCGGTTAGACCGAGTCTCACTTGTGCAATGGCATAAGCCAAATCGGTGGGACCGAGTTTTTCAACTCGGTGGGTCCGAGATGGTTTTGGCGGAAACCTAAACCTAGAATTTTCGAATCAAACCTAATCTATGAGCGTTTTGACTGGATAGGAGTGTTTCAATCGTGGCAAGAATCATGAAGATCACAATGTGCTAGGAATCAGATTGGAGAATAGCACAAAGATCAAGTCCATACCCTAGTTCGGCGGGGACTTGCTACGGCGGCAACGGCGGGGCAGAATTCCCGTTGACGGCGATGGAGACCAGCCACTGGAGGTGGCTGGCAGCGAGAAGACGATCCGGAGACCACGAGGGCAGAGCAGGCTATCGCGCGGGCGAAGGGGTTCGGAGAAATTTCCAAAATTTTGCCCGTGACTATATATAGCCCGACCCTGTCGGTGTGACCGAGTGGAACAACTCGGTGGCACCGAGATTCATAACTGCAGGCAGTTACTGAAACTCGGTGTGACCGAAATGTTCAAATCGGTTGCACCGAGATCGAAAACCTAGATCAACTTAATGATCTCGGTAGGACCGAAAGTGGGGTATCGGTCAGACCGAGAATCATAAAGAGGTTTTGGAAGTTTAAGTCTATGACGAATCGGGGACTCCGAGCGCTCCTCACACAGAGTGGTTCGAATCTAACTTGATCAAATTTTGTGATGCAGCATGAATAGAATTTGAGACGAGAAAAGCATAGATAGCTAGAGGAGGTTCTTAGGCATTCTTGTCCATCCACTTGGCAAAAAGAAATAAAGCCAAACAATCAAAACAACAAGTGGATGTCCTCGAATGAGTAAAATATGCAACCAGCATGCTCACACAATAAGATGGCAAATGAAATATGTGACAAGGCATGCACAACCAATTCTAGCATCTATCAAGCAATTTGCGATGACTAGGTCATCTATATATGAGTATATTGACTTAGGAGTCAAGTGAGAACACTTGATCATAGGTCATACTCATCGTTTAAGCTCAAGTGGGGTTACCACTTTTACATAAAGCATTGTTGTGTTCACATCTTTAGAGTTGCTTTAGCTCAAGTCTTAGAGTAAAGCTTCCCCTAGATGTGATATCCCCCCTAAGAGGGATGAACTAACCTTGGGTTTTGTCGATGATGGCTTCATGTAGATGTTGAAGATGTGGATGCTCAATGTTGATGTAGATCACTTGGAGCTATCCATTTGAGTGAATTGCACTTTCAATACCTACATGGGTTAGTCCCACAAGGAACAAACAAGGATATCCATAGACATAGAGTGATGCACACACAAGATGATGTCCATGAAAACTTTTAGGTTACCTTGTCCCTTGTCTTACCAACAAGAGGGTTTGTGACTCCTTGAACTAGTGCAAGATGTGGAAGTTGATTGCACTTGTTCTTGCCAAAATGATAAGAGTGAAGTATGTTGGCGGAGTCACCCTCAAGAACTCTCTAGTTCTTCTTCTTTTGGATCCACACCATCTTGATGGGAATCCTTGGAGTTGTAGTCGTACTTGATGAAGTGGAACTTGAAGTAGTCTTGGGAATCCACTTGACTAAGGTCTTTGGAGCTTCTTCAAATGCATCAATTTCCTTTTGAAGCTTGTCCTTGCCTTTTTGCTTGTAGTCTTGTGGTGGAAGATCATCTTGAGCTTGTGTCCCCTTGAAAGAAGCATACTTCTCTTGTTGAGGGACAAACTTTGTCTTGGGGTATTGATCTTCTTCCCACTCAACTCCATTGGCATTGAACTTTCGTTCAAAACCAACACCTTGATTCTTCCGGTGCATTCCTTGCTTGCGCACAATTTCCTCGAATTGCTTACTCCCGGCAAGGCTTTTGTACACTCCTTTCTCTATAATTCCCTTCAATAAACTATTTTCTTGCTCAAGTGTAACTTGGCTAAGAGAATCATTAGTGGAATCAAGAGAACTACTAGAAGCAACAATATTGGATTTAACATGATCATTGTTACTGCTAGAGGAAGAATCTTTCTTGTTCTTGTTACTAGACTTGACTTGAGGCATGTAAGTGGATAAGAGTAAACGCTTGGCAATGTAAGAAGAACTTTTCTTGCGGAGATCATCATTGATTGCTTTTAAGAACTCATGCTCTTGCTCAAGATTGAGCTTTTCAAAGCATAATTTCTCATGAGCTCTTAAAAGTTCTTGATGATCTTCGAAGATGGTTTCATGAGCTAACTTAAGAGTGTTTAGTTCTTTAGTTAGGGCCTCAATCTTCTCCTTATCATTGTCATTCGTTTTATCTTGATTAGCATGTTTAATTGACATTTCATCATAGTATTCATCACTAGAGTTGTCAACAAGCAAATCATCACCTAACAAGTCATCTTCATCACTATTGAAATCAACATACTCGGGGTGTGTTACCTTAGGACCTTTGGCCATGAAGCATCTTCCAATTCCTTCATTTGGTGAGTCAAATATGTCGTAGGAGTTGGTTGACACAAGTGCTAGACCGGCAACACCTTCATCTTGAGTATCTTCGGAGTCGGAGTGATAACTTCTCTCGGAGTGGCTGTCAGAGTCGGAGCCGGATACCCATTCACCAACATGAGCTTGATGTCTTCGTCTTGTGTAGCTCCTTGATGATTTTTCCTTACTTTCTGAATCCTTGCTTCTCTGTGAGTATCTTCGTTCATAACGATCATCTCTACTCCTTCTTTCTCTTGGTGGTGATCCTTTGCTTCTTCTTTTTGGAGAATCTTATCTTCTCTTGTAGGGAGCCGTACACTCATTGGAATAGTGTCCGGGTCTTCCACAATTGTAGCAGTTTCGCTCTCGACTAGAAGATCTTTTGTCATTGTAGGACCTTGACTTGAAGCTTCTATCTTTGCTTCTAATCTTGTAGAACTTGTTGAAGTTCTTCACCATTAAGCTCAATTCTTCATTGAAGTCTTGTTTCTCACTTGATGATGTAGGGGCTTCACATGAGGCTTTATAGGCACCACTTGATTTGTTGTGAAGTTCCTCTTTATCCTTAAGTGACATCTCATGAGCAACAATTCTTCCAATCACCTCCGTTGGCTTGAGATCTTTGTAATTGGGCATCATTTGGATCAATGTGCACACGGTATCATATTTTCCATCCAAGGCTCTTAGAATCTTCTTGATGATGAATCTATCGGTCATCTCTTCACTTCCTAAGCCGGCAATCTCATTTGTGATGAGAGCAAGCCTAGAGTACATTTCAGCGACACCTTCACAATCCTTCATCTTGAACTTGTCAAGTTGGCTTTGAATCACATCCAACTTGGATTCCTTGACGGAGTCGGTACCTTCGTGCATATCAATCAAAGTGTCCCAAATTTCCTTTGCATTCTCAAGACGGTTGATTTTGTTGAATTCTTCGGGGCACAATCCGTTGAAGAGAATATCACAAGCTTGAGCATTGTATTGCAACATCTTCAACTCATCCGCGGTAGCTTCACGGTTTGGTTCTCTCCCATCAAAGAAGTCACCTTGCAAGCCAACACACACAACAGCCCAAATGGCGGGGTTATGTCCAAGAATATGCATTTTCATTTTATGCTTCCAACTAGCAAAATTAGTACCATCAAAGTAAGGACCTCTACGGTGATAATTTCCCTCGCTAGACGCCATACTCTCCTAGGTTGTGAAACCAAGGCTATGACCACCAAAAGCTATGGAGATCAAAGCAAATGGAGACCAAGGCTCTTATACCACTTGTAGGATCGAAACTATGTCTAGAAGGGGGGTGATTAGACTACTTGACCAAATAAAAACTTAACCTTTTCCCAATTTTAGTTCTTGACAGATTTTAGCTAATTTAGGACAAGTCAAGCAATCATCACATGATTCAAGCAAGCATGCAAAGAGTATATAGGCAGCGGAAAGTAAAGCATGCAACTTGCAAGAATGTAAAGGGAAGGGTTCGGAGAATTCAAACGCAATTGGAGACACGGATGTTTTTCCCGTGGTTCGGATAGGTGGTGCTATCCTACATCCACATTGATGGAGACTTCAACCTACGAAGGGTAACGGTTGCGCGAGTCCACACAGGGCTCCACCCAAGGGTAACGGTTGCGCGAGTCCACACAGGGCTCCACCCACGAAGGGTCCACGAAGAAGCAACCACCCACAAAGGTTCCACGAAGAAGCAACCTTGTCTATCCCACCATGGCCATCGCCCACACAGGACTTGCCTCACTAGCGGTAGATCTTCACGAAGTAGGCGATCTCCTTGCCCTTACAAACTCCTTGGTTCAACTCCACAATCTTGTCGGAGGCTCCCAAGTTACACCTAGCCAATCTAGGAGACACCACTCTCCAAGAAGTAACAAATGGTGTGTAGGTAATGAACTCCTTGCTCTTGTGCTTCAAATGATAGTCTCCCCAACACTCAACTCTCTCTCATAGGATTTGGATTTGGTGGAAAGAAGATTTGAGTGGAAAGCAACTTGGGAAGGCTAGAGATCAAGATTCATATGGTAGGAATGGAATATCTTGGTCTCAACACATAAGTAGGTGGTTCTCTCTCAGAACATATGAGTTGGAATGGTGTGTGTGTTCTGATGGCTCTCTCCATGAATGAAGAGGAGGTGGAGGGGTATATATAGCCTCCACACAAAGTCCAACCGTTACACAGTTTTCCAATCTCGGTGGGACCGAATCAATAAACTCGGTCGGACCGAAAATGTAAACCTAGTGACCGTTAGAGATTTTCGGTGGGACTGACATGCAACTCGGTAGGACCGATATGGTTAGGGTTTGGGCATAACTAATCTTGGTGAGACCGATTACACAAACTCGGTGAGACCGAATTTGGTAATTAGCTAACCAGAGAGTTGGTCAGGCAAACTCGGTGGGACCGATTTGCTCTTTCGGTGAGACCGAAAAGTTACAAAGGGGAAACACCGAGTTTACATTGCAATCTCGGTGGGACCGATTCGCTCTTTCGGTGGGACCGAAAAGTTACGAAAGGGAAACAGAGAGTTTGCAACCCCATCTCGGTGAGACTGAGATCCTTATCGGTAGAACCGAATTGCTAGGGTTTGGCAGTGGCTAATGACAAGTGAAACTCGGTGGCGCCGGATAGGAAGAATCGGTAGGACCGAGTTTGGCTTAGGGTTTAGGTCATATGTGGATATGGGAAAGTAGTTGAGGGTTTTGGAGCATATCACTAAGCACATGAAGCAAGAGACTCATTAAGCAACACATCATCCCTCCTTGATAGTATTGGCTTTTCCTAAAGACTCAATGTGATCTTGGATCACTAAAATATAAAAAGAAGAGTCTTGAGCTTTTGAGCTTGAGCCAATCCTTTGTCCTTAGCATTTTGAGGGTTCCACTTTCACATTCATGCCATGCCAATCATTGAGCTTTCCTGAAATAATCATCTTGGAATAGCATTAGCTCAATGAGCTATATGTTGTTATGAATTACCAAAACCACCTAGGGATAGTTGCACTTTCAGGCCGACTACCCGGCTCCCATGGACATGAGGGTGTCGGGCGCGTGGCGTTTGAGCGCCGGCGGCGTGCCGGTGCCACCCGCTCCCACCAGGGCGGACCGACGGGCAGAGATCGCCCGCATTAGGTCGTCGCTGGCGGAGGAGCAGCGGCGAACGCTGACATACTCCCCCGACAACATCATGTTCTGGACGATCTACTTCGACCGCCTCCGCGACGGCCTGATCGCCTCCAACAACAGCGTCGTGCCTCGCGGCCGCCGCAACGCCGAAGGGCGGCGCGAGTGGTGGGGGGTGCCCGGCCGCACCCTCGAGCACGTCCTCGACTACATCGAGGCCGGCAACACGCTGCGCCTCGAGTACCCCGCCCCCGCACCCCCGTCCTTCTCTCGCCGCCGTGGCAGCTCATGGATGCCGCAGCGGTTGTTGGACGCGACGACCTCCTCCTCCTCGGGCGGCTCGCCGGCGGCCTTCGCCGTCAAGCCCGAGCCGCAGGACACGGCGGGGGAGTCCCCGCTAGGGCGCCGCACCCGCAGCGGCGCCCTGACCATCCCTGAGGAAGGCCGCGGTGGTCGCATGCGCCTCGTCCGGCCGAAAACCAAGCCGGAGCCTCCCCTACTCTCGGTAAAGCCGGAGCACCTCGCGATGGCCGCCGACGATGAGACGGCCATGAGGTGGGCGAGGGAGGACTACGTCCGCGAGCAGGTGGCTCGCCAGCGCCGCTCCCTCGAGGAACTCAAGGCGCGCCACCGCTGCCCCTTCCGCGAGGTGGACGGCGTCCTCTACCTCGACAGCGACGAGGAGGAGGCCGGGCCAGCCCGCGTCGGTAATAAAACAAGAAAAAAATTTGAACGATTAAATTACTGCTCCCGAATATTCAACTGACCGATTAATTTCTTATAACGTACTCTATTTTTCTTTGCCAAATAAGCCAGCAAACGTCGACGTTTTCCCAAAAGTCTTCGTAGACCTCTTTCCGATGAAAAATCTTTTTTGTGTAATTCCAAATGTGAAGCAAGTCTCTGTATCTTATTGGTGAAACTAAATACTTGAAATTCAACAAAACCTTGGACAGGGCTGCAGCAGGGATGGCGGCTGGTGGCAGGGCGAGGACGAGGACGAGGACGACGACGACGACGATGGCGGAGACTACACCGACTTCTACAAGCGCCTAGGCATGTAGAAGTCGGACGGCGGCGAGGCGCGGCGAGGACGGCGTAGCTAGGCCGTGTTTTTTTTATTTGTTTTTTGTACAAATTTGAATGAATGTCGTCGAGTTTGGATGAAGTTCGACGAGTTTGTGCCAAAAAAACGCCGAATTCGTTTTGCCCTGGGGCCGACCTGGGGGCGACGACTGGGAACGCAGTCGCCCCCACGCTGAAAATCTCGCCGGCTCGCCCCCAGGACGCGTTTTTTCGGCGTCCTGAGGGGCTGAACGGCTGGGGATGCTCTAATCATACAGATTTAGAATCAATTATAACATTCCCAATTTTTTTACTTGTGTGATCCATTGCATCGCAATCAAGAGAAGCGGAGAAGGGTAGGGGACAACCGCCGGCGCCGGCGAGCGCATGATACACGGGGATATTGCGAGTAGGCCGGCGCATGGATGAACGGCAATGAAACGAGGAAAAACGTAGTTAATTTTGAGGCCTAGATTAGTCCTGGTTTATCGTTTCCAAACTAATCATTGTTATCTTTGTATCACTCTTCTTTGATAGCTTCAACAAAATCGCATGCTTTTGCCGATTCTAATTTTGGGATTGAGTTGAATAAGTGAGGTCCATCTCACCAATTCCAACAAATAATGAAACTAGGTAATGTATTATTCACCTACATTGCATTACTACAAATTATTAGTTCATAAGATTATCTTGTGTTTCTCGTGTTGTGGATTTTTTTGTCAGTTGTCAATTTTCTTTCAAGTTTTGTTCATGTGGATGCAATGAATAGATAAAAAAATAAGTTTGCACCATGGCTTCTCCATTAGACTAGAATATAAGATGTTTTTACAACATAGCCTTCGCGTATGAGACTTAGTGTGAAACCTCGCCCCCTTATGTCGAAATCCTGGCTCCGTCCCTGCATACACGACTCCAACTAACCACGATCGGCACGCCTTGCATGCATGCCTAGCTTCTAGGGTGGACTAGTGGTAATCTGTTAGTTGGTTAGCTACATGCGTTGTGTGCGTTGTAACCTGTACAAATATGAGCTGAAGATCAATACAAACTCGTGTGTTCGATCCTAAACCCTCTGTCCAGGTCTCTACAATTTTCAACAGAAAAAAAACAGTACGGTCTTTTTTTGCAACTAAGGGATACACGCGTGATTAAGGAAAACTCTCTGTATCCACCGGGTGATAATAACAAACGTAAACCTCTACCGCTGCTTGCCACGTGCCCTCTGGGTCCATCCACCGCTTTGCTCCAGCCGGTCTTATCTCTTCGCGTCCTTTGTCCTCCGCACGTCTTGGTTGCTCGTCTTTTTCCCCTCCTCATCTCTGGTCATCCCACTCGAAGGAGAAAAGCTCCCATGGCAACGTACGCCGGCCATCCCGCCCAGCTGCAGCGAACCAGGGAGGAGCGACGGCGCTCACCACCTGCTACATCCCCGTCGCAACGGTGGGTGCTGAAGCCCCGAACGCCACCACGGCGGTGCTGCAACCCAACGGAGGCGACACAACACGCGGGAGGAGGCGCCTGCTCGTCATTGCTGCCGGCGATGCGATGCCGCGCTTGACCACGACCACCGGTGTTGTGACGCGGCGCTCACCCAGGCCCGCCGTGCTGCGATGCAAATCGTCCACGACAACCGTCATCGACACCCGCTGCATAGCAGCTCCGGCGAAGTCGACGGCTGCTGAAGTGCACCTCCGGCGGAATCAATGTTGGGCGCAATTCCTATGCTCGTGGCTACACCTCCGTTGCCGGCGACGAGCTCTTGCATCAGCCCAGCTGCTTGTTCTCACCGGCCACGGCGGATCTCGTCAGCCCCATTCTCGCAGCAATGGCGATGCATCTCGTAGACGACGGGCGCTACTCCGCTGCTCGTGACCCACGTCCCCGCTGCCGGCAACAACGATGCTCCTCGACGCCGCCACTCGCGGCACCACCGACGCACTACGCATGCTGCATGGTTAAGCATCTCGCCGTCGTTGTGTTACACTGATGCGTCTGTGCACTGGGGTTCAGCTGGACGAAGATGAGCTTCTGTTAGGAAGATGATTCAGATTAGAAGCTGAAAGGGCAGGGCGTGGAACGTGGGAAACGGGTGGGCTGCTTTAAGATTTGTATTGCCAGGTGTCACGCAAGGAATCGGGTCTCCAATTTCGTTTCGTACGACCGGGTCTTAGATTTTCTTCCCCCTCCGATCCCACGGGATGTCGACGCGGGACGGCTGAACTTTAATCTAGAAAAGTTCCCGGTGAATCGGAGCCGACTGCCGTGCACACGTGAACGTTCCGGTGACCCGTCGCCGTCGAGCCGACCAAACCAGAAGCCGCCGGCACGACGAGTCGCCCGAACGCGCGGGGATTTGGTCCCGGCACACGCGCCAACGCCGCGACGTGGAGCAGCGCCGCGCACAAGCGCCGCGCGTTCCCAGCCGCACGACTCGCATCCACTTCCCTTCGCGCCACCCACCCTCCGATCGTTCACGGGCTGACGATGGCCGCGCTCGCAGATCTCGTGTCGCGCCCCGCGGAATGGCCGGGGGCCGCGATGGCGGCGCTCGCGGCCGCCGTGTTCGCGGCCCTGGACGTCGTCGACGTGCTCCTCTGCCTCGTCTACGGCGTCCTCGACGGATTCCTGGAGGAGAGCCCGCTCGGCTGCTACTGTCAGCGGAGCCGGGGAAAGGCCCCGGCGGGGGAGGAGGACGACGGGGTGTCCGACACATTGTACGTCCGGAGGAGCGCGTGCCGGGACGCGCTGCTGCGGCTCCTCGGGCCGGTCGGCGGGGGGACGAGGAGGAAGGAGGACGCGTCGCCGGCGAAGGCGCGGAGCCCGAGGTGGTCCGACTGCGGATGCGGGAAGTGCGGGAAGTGGCGGAGCAACGGCGGCGACCGGCTGCACTTCGTCCTGCAGGAGCCGACGGCGCCCAACAAAGGTCCGTGTCCGTGTGCTCGATCGTTCTTGTCCTTGACAGAATTGTTCCGTCCGCGTGCGTGCGCGCGCGAACGTCGCCGCCATGATCTGCCGTGCCGTGCGTGACGACGACATTAACGCCCGCGACTTCACAGGTGCAGAGGAGACGCGAAGCGAGAGTGACCGCGGAGACGACGCCATCTTCATCCACGGCTTCACGTCCTCCTCCTCCTTCTGGGCGCAGACCGTGTTCCCCGAACCCGCCGCCGCGAACCACCGCAGGCTGATCGCCGTGGATCTCCTCGGCTTCGGCGACAGCCCCAAGCCGGTGAACTGCGCGTACACGCTGCAAGACCACGTCGAGGCCATCGAGCGGAGCCTCATCGACCCGCTCCACCTGGGCTCCTTCCACCTCGTCAGCCACTCGATGGGCTGCACCATCGCCATCGCCCTGGCCGCCAAGCACCCGGCGCGGGTCAAATCGGTCACGCTCGTCGCCCCGGTACGCACGCCGCGCACCCGATCGGAGCTCTGAATTATTCTGAGATGTACTTCCTGCTTAATGGATCGATCGCGTCGTGTTGGTGGCAGCCGTACTTCCTGCCGTGCGAGGAGAGGGCGAGCCAGGTGGCGCTGCGCAGGCTCGCCGAGAAGAAGCTCTGGCCGCCGTTGCTGTTCGGCTCGGCGGTGATGTCCTGGTACGAGCACATCGGGAGGACCATCTGCTTCGTCGTCTGCAAGAACCACCGGTTCTGGGAGTGGCTCATCAAGATCGTCACGCGCACGAGGTAAGCGATCAGATCAATCACGATTAACTCGGATTAATCCAGAGCCCAGACATGAACAGGAACACGTTTGCCTGGATCTCTGCCATTTTGCTCATGAATGTGCTTCATGTTGGTGCGTGCAGCGGCGTGGACATCGTGGTGAGGGACCTGACGAGGCACACGCACCACTCGGCGTGGCACACGATGCACAACGTGATCTGCGGCGGGGCGAGGGCGCAGGACCGGAACCTTGAGGCGCTGGCGGCGGCGGGGGTGCCGGTGAGGGTCGTCCACGGCGACGGGGACCAGGTGGTTCCGGTCGAGTGCAGCAGCCGCCACCTGAAGTCGAAGCTCCCGCACGCGGAGCTGCGTGTTGTCGGCGGACGCGACCACCGGACGGTGGTGTTCGGCAGGGAGGAGGAGCTGGCCCAAGAGCTCCGGGCGTTCTGGTCGGGCTGCGAGAAGGTAGGGTGTGCAGGCTAATGGATTCTGGATAGTCATAGTGTACAGAACTACATGAGGAAACTTTTTTTAACACAATTACAGGAGGAAACTGTAGGAAACATGTTGTTCTTCTGTTGACAGCAGCGGGATTCTTGCTCGTATTTTTTTTTAGAATGAAGGCATCACGCCATGTTCTATTTTTCATTTTTTTTAGCATAAGTACAAACACAAGCGCTCATATACACGTGCATACACTCATCCCTATGAATGCACACACGCACACCCTACCCCTATGAACACCTCCGAGAAACTGAGCCGGCATATCATCTTGAGATTTACGAAGTCACCGTAGGTGCCTCGTCGTCGACGGGAATGTCTCCTCCCACTGAAAGCACATCGCCGGAATCCTGAAATAAATTCAGAAATAATGCGAGCACCAAGATTTAAACCTTGGTGGGTTGGGGATACCACTGTCCACCTAACCAACTCAACCACAGGTTGATTCGCATGTTCCATTTTTCATTGAAATGAAGCAAAATCTATACAAAATCATCCATTAGAGCTCCCCTACAATGGGCCGGAATAG